>NC_048302.1:44637201-44794901 GCF_013100865.1 Trachemys scripta elegans | reverse complement strand
GGGAAACCATGGAGTGACCTGCCCAGAGGGCTGAATCATGAAGAAGAGGCTGCAGTTACTGGTGCAAGAGGAGCTGAAGGATGAGACACCGTCAGAGGAGGGCACAGCACCTGGCAGAACTAATTCCCAGTACAGCCAAAAGGAGGTGCAATCTGTGATGAGTGAACCCCCTTGACAAGGTCCAAATGATGTTACTGAATTTCAGCCTATAAAAGTGAAGGATCTGATTCTGATCAACGTCTACAAACCTCCCCACTGCAGTATCTTCAGTGGACTCTACAGATTCAGACTAACACGGCTACCCCTCTGATACTTCCCCAGAAGGGGAAACCATGGAGTGACCTGCCCAGAGGGCTGAATCATGAAGAAGAGGCTGCAGTTACTGGTGCAAGAGGAGCTGAAGGATGAGACACCGTCAGAGGAGGGCACAGCACCTGGCAGAACTAATTCCCAGTACAGCCAAAAGGAGGTGCAATCTGTGATGAGTGAACCCCCTTGACAAGGTCCAAATGATGTTACTGAATTTCAGCCTATAAAAGTGAAGGATCTGATTCTGATCAACGTCTACAAACCTCCCCACTGCAGTATCTTCAGTGGACTCTACAACATTCCAAAGGAGGCACACACTTACCCAGGCTGGTGAAGAACCTGTTCTATTGCATCTTCCTCACCTCTGAGTTGGCCAGCTTCATTAGCAGGGATTCATTTTGGATTCTGCCTATCTATTACCACTGTTGTGAGCTGCCTCCTCCTGCTGCTACTTGGCATTAGATAAGATGCGATGGGAGACAGGTAAGTGATTCATGCATGCTAAGAAAGAAAAGTGGTTCCCAGATTGGCAGAGGGTGGGAATAGCAGGATAAGCCTGGTCAGTTACTGAAAAACTGGCTAGCCAAGATGAGGTAAGGAGTTATTCTTCTTGCATTCTTTAAGAAAGACTCACCCATGTAGCAAAAATACAGTTTACATTGTTTTTCTCAATTTGTTTTAATGTAAATTGTAAGGGTCAAAAATTGACCTCAAACATGGGCTCTCATTGACTTCAAAGGGAAAGGAACCTGAGCATCTCAGACACTACCATTTTATGCTTGGTTACTTACAGGATTGCACATATTACATAAGCTATGTTACCAAAGCTCTTTAGAAAAGGCTATTCCATTGATCACAAGAGAGAAATGATAGAAATGATAAAGCAGGGAATAGGAGTGCACATTTACCACTTTAAAAGGTTGCAGGCCATGTGCTTAATTCAAGAAGCTAGACAGTAAATAAAATAATCTGCATATTAAAATAAAGTTTATTTGGCAGTAAACTGATGAACTTAAAGAGTACAGTGAACCATGTGCCTTGTAAACATATTAAACCAAAAATCTCTGTTGATCATGGTGTGTCTTAGGAACACACAAGCAAAAAAAATGCAGAGGCAAGGATAAAATTTATCATGCATGCAGAGCACAGAACCTATTGTTTCAAGACATGTTCAGTACTAGTAGTGTGAGGTAAAGACTTTGATAATAACTTGTCTTCATATACAGACCTTATATACAATTTAAAATTTATATTTTAAATGGGTTTCATCTTCATTATTGTTAAAGTAATTTTTGTCAGTTTAGCTATCTGAGGATCACCTGACCTATATCCCTGTTCCAAAATAGGAAAATTACTGTAATTGCCTTATTTGAAAGAAGAATGAGAACATTTATCTGGTTTTAGATTAGCAGATGAGAAAGTGGAGATGAAGAAATTTATCATAAGTCTGACTTAATTTTTGTTGTGCTGATGGATGAATGTCAAGCAACTTTTTTTTGTCCTAGAATTTTTCCCATTAGTTATTTTTATAGAGGTTTTATATTGCATTTTCTGTAAATTGGTGACAGTGTCTTTAAGACATTTGACCTAGATAAAACCATACCTCAATAGTGGTCTTGTGTGTCTGGGTTTTTCATATTTGAGTATGTATGTGTGTGGAACCATATACCAAAAACACTTTGATAGGGAATATACCTAATTTTAAAGTTGCTGGTTTAAATGGGACTTTTCCAAGTTTACTTTCTAACAATGAACTAATTCAAACTTTATTGGCCCAAGTTCCATGGTTCCAAAGTAGGCAGGTTTCACACCTGATTTGTATGAAGACATTGTAAAGAGGTACTGGAAGATGGAGAAAACTTAATTCATTAGCCATTAGAATCAAGGGAAAAACAGAGAAGTCTCGCCTTTCAGGTCAGCAAGAAAACAGAGAAGACTAATATTCCAGAATCTCTGGGACTGATGATCTTGTGAAGTCATGACACCAACAAACAAGCAAATCCAGCCTTCGATCAGTCTCTTCCTGCAGCTGTAGTTGCTCTGCCAGCAGAACATCACATTCTGTCTCTTTATCTGAATTTCCTGCTCTGTGAGCTGTTAAACTTTTGCATAAGAAGGTGGTGTTAAAGCTAGTAGTATAATATTTTAGGGGAAGAGGGAGTTTGTTAACACGTAGCAACTGAAATCTAAGAAAATTTCTTTTTTAGTGGCTCTAAGATTGCTGAGGTAGACATTAGGTAATAATTAGTTAACACTTTAAGCACTAAGCTATTTGACCAGATTCAAATTATAGATTTGATTGACTTTTGATTATAAATCCCAGCTAAAGAATATTAGTAATGGCCAGCCACCTTCTTAGACTCCTTCTTAGAACTGATAAAAGGATTTATTATTTTGGGTACTAATTTGATGATTTAATTCAAGCCAAATACTGAGACAGATTTGTTGATTGGATCACAATTTGATTCTGATTTGACAGTTTTATTTTAGTTCTGATGATAGGTTTCCTTGATTTTATTTTAGTTTGTTTAAGAGTTTTAATAGTATGTACAAAATAAAAATGATACTGAGTCATAGTTCTTTCAATAAACAGAGTCTTTTAGGCCCTGGGGTGGAAACCATTCAGACAATCTAAATGCCTGGCCAGCTCCTAATTCTCTGGTTCTTAGAATTGGGTTTCAGTTTTAAGTCTGAATTTCCTTTGCTTTGAGGGGATATTTTATCCTTTTTCCAGCTGAATAAAATTATAGGCTTGAAAATTAAACCTAGAGTTCTAGGGGAAATATATATGTTTTATGCTTAAAACGATTCCATCTTGAAGCAAAAAGGTACAGAATGCAATTAAGTAGGATTTCCCACCCTGAATTGATTGGCTCCTGGAATCATTTGATCTTCTGGCACTGTAGAAGGATATATTCTCTGTAAGGAGAATCTTCTGATATTCTTCTAGAAAAGTCAATCTCAGCCAATTTCCAAAAGATTCTTTTGATACACTTTAATAGATTTGCCCAGCACTGTGGTAACTGAAATTCAGTGAAGTTTATTACAGGTGATATTTCCAGGACACCACAGATATGCATATCTTTACCTGGAAGTATGTGCATTTTTTTGGCACATGCAAAATTATAGCAAAATTCTACACTCTCATCTGCAAAATAGATTTCCTCATCTTCCTCCTCCTCACCGGGCAGTTCTCCTGTTTGCAATGCAGATTGCTGCTACATATTCTGCACTTGTCCTATGTGCAGCACTTCCATTGACCTCATGTAGAATAAGCACACAAAATATAGAAATGAGATCTACAGCATCGATCAGAGATCTGTAGCATAGACGAGGGAGGAGAATTTTCCCCTCAGGGCTTGGGCATTTGCCCTCCACTTGTCAGCAAATTAACGATGTATAACAAAATGCTTTTTACAAAGTGTTTAGTTCTTAAATTATAGCACATAATTTGTGGCATGAAAAAAATGACTAACCACATAATACATAAAATTACTCACAAAAATATGTTAAAAGAACATTATTAAGGTTGCAAAGTCAAGCACTCAAAAGTAGAAAACACCAGAATTAAGGTGGCCCATGCAATCTTAATTCACCTCTTGTGCATACGCATTATGATATAGTCTTCAGTTATATCCCAGTCTCCTTGCCCAGACATTCCTAGTCTCCCCCTCTGGTCTGGCTGTCCGAGTCCCTATCTCCTCCTGTACTTCCAGTTTCCTTCCCCTCTCCACGACCAGCCTCACTCAGCCCGTGGGCAAAACAATGCATTTTGTTCTAGCCTCATTCTCTGAAACAGTTGAACAGTTTTGGCTGAAATTAAAAAAAAAAATCATCAACCTGAAGCAGACACACAGAATGGAAAATGTCAACCTGAAACATTTAGGGAAGTTATAAACCACTGAATAAGGCTCTTATAATGGGAAGTACAAGTCAATCTTAATAATAGGAGGCACTACCAGCCCTGCCTATAATAAGCATAAAATTTCAGCTGTATCCTACAATTGCTGGTATTATATTAAAAAGGAAACACTCATTACTAACTGTCTGATTCTGATGTCATGTAAACCAGATTACATTTGTGTAACTCCACTGATTTACTTACCTTGGAGTTACTCACGATTTGCACCAGCATACGTAAAGTCAGAAACAGATCCCGATATCTCTTTCTAACCCAAATTGTCTCCAGACCTGAAGAGGTTCCACAAGCCCCATGGTTTCTACAATCATGGCAACTTCTCTCTGTTTTGGAGCTGATTTTATTCTTATAACCCACTTGCTTTTGCCCCTCTCCTTGTTGGAGTCAGTGACTCTGTCCCAACTCATTGCCATATATGGAAATAAAGCTGTAGGCAATTCTATTGAAGAAGGCATTGAGTTCATTTGCATAGGTATAATGTGCCCATTGGACTTAAAATTCTCTCTCCCATTGGTGACTGAAGCAGAAGATAAAGAGGGAGCTTCCCAACTGACTGGTTCAGTGTTGGGGGTAAGGGTTTCCCCCACAATTACTTAAGGGCAGGCACACCAATCATGGGTAATGTGGCCCTGTTTACTTAAAGAAAGGAATTTGATTTTAAAGAAAACAAAATATTCTAACATATGGAGACCCAAAACGGATTTGAACTGAAAAAAAAATAGATTTTTCATGCTGATACAGGTTCACATAGACAACTAGTCAGCCTCTATCTTGGAAAATTTCATCACACATACACTCTGCAGCATAATCAGTTCAGTCTTAGGGCTTCTAACAATAAATAGCTACTCTCACATTGGCTACCAGGTGATATAAGCATAACAAAAATACCTACAACTTTACAAATGCCATAATACAAAACTCTCTCAGGTGCCCTCCTCTCCCCACTGCTGCAATTACACAAGTGGCTTAACACAACTTGTATGAACCCTAAAGGGAGTAAAGCCATAGAAAACTGCTTTTTATGCATCCCCCAAATCCTTAAGTATCTCTGCTACTTATGACCATGGAGCAGGGTTCCCTTACTTATTTACCTCTCCTTTAAATAGTTTTGTCTGGAAAGAAAGCAAAATGTGGCCTTCTGCAATGTATAGATCTTAGGAGACTATTGTATCTTTGAACTAAATGCCCCTGGTAAAGGAAGGCTCTTAAACCTTCTAGGTACTGGTTTCCAACTTTCTCACTCCAGTTTTGTGCCAGTGAATCAGTGGCGTAGCCAGGTTCTAAGAGCAAGGGGAGCAAACATAAAAAAGGCACCCCCCTTGGCTCCTCCTCTGGTCACACCCCCTGGCTCCTCCTCTGGCCACGCCGCCCTCTGCCCCCCTCCTTGGCTAGCTCCTCCGGCCACACTGCGGCCATGCTGTGCCCCGTCCCCATGGCTGGAGAGGGAGGCTGGCAGAGGACAGGGGGGTTGAGGGGAGGGATGTAGAGGGAGAGTAGCAGGGGACAGGGAGTTTGAGGGGAGGTGAAGGGGAGGATGTGGAGGGAGGGGGACAGGGGGTTGACTTGAGGGGAGGTGGAGAGGAGGTTTTAGGGAGGGTGGCAGAGGACAGGGGTACGAAGGGAGGTGAAGGGGAGGGAAAGGCAGGGGCACGGGATACATGGGAGGGGGGCATGGGGTATGGAGCTTGGGGAGGTGTTACTGGGGACGGGAGTGGGCTGGGATCCCCGGGGCTCTCTGTGCAGAGGGGGCTGGAGCTGCCCCCGGGACCGGGAGAGCCTGGGAGTCTGTTGCCTGCCCTTCCGCTGCTTCTTTCTGGGGCCCAGCCGCTAGGCCCGGCCCAGCCAGCAGCAGAGAACAAACCCCACTGTCACTGCCTCGGAGGGGCTCGCCGCGTGCAGTGCCAGCCCAGGCTCAGCCCTGGCACTACCCCTTGGGGTGTGGGGACAGAAGGCACTGAGCCCCACCAGGCGCAGTCCGAGCAAGCTGCAGCCCGTCTCGCCCGCTCAGCCCGGGGGCACTGCCCTACCCGGGGCTGCTGGCGGAGCCTGGCTGTGGGCGGGTAGCGCTGACATGGCCACGGCGGGATGGGGATTCTTCTCGTCAGAAGATTCTGTTGAGAGTTCCCCCCCCCATGGCTGCCGGCCACCAGCCTGCGCCCCTCCCCTCCCTCCTCCGGACACGGCTGCCAGCTGCACTTCGGGCCGCATGCCGCGACCCTCGCTCCCTTGGCCGGAGCCCCGGCAGGAATGGAGCGAAACCCCCGGACCTGCTCTCTTGGCTGCAGTGCCGTACCCCGCTCCCCGCCCTGGTTGCAGCACCGGCCGAAGCACCGCGAGACCCCTGGACCCGGTCCCCTACCCAGAACCCCAGGCAGAGTGCAGCGAAACCCCCCGGATCCACTCTCCCAGCCGGAGTGCCGAATCCTGCTTTCCCGCCAGAGCCCCGGGCGGAGCGCAGAGAAACCTCTGGATCTGCTCCGCCGGCCGGGGCGCCGGGCAGAGCACGGCCAACCCCCCTGCCCCGCTCTCCCGGTCGGAGCGTCAGACCCCGCTCCCTTGGTTGCAGCGCCTGCCGCAGGGCAGCCAGACCCCAAGACCCACTCCCCCGGCCAGAGTCCTGGGCGGAGCGCAGAGAAACCCCTGGATCCGCTCCCCCAGCCGGAGCCCCAGCCGGAGCGCGGCCAAACCCCCGGACTCTCTCCCTGGCCAAAGCCTGTGTCCCCCCCCCCCCTTCACTCCTCCAGACGCTTTTGGAAAGGCGCGGCTTTGGGGAAAATGTGCTGAGGGGAAGCAGCTGCTTCTCCTGCACCCCGCTAACTACGCTACTGCAGTGAATCAGGAATCAAAGGAATGGAATTAAACTGTTGAAATCTCCCAAATTCTGACTTCTGGCTTTTAGCCCTTTTTTAAAATCAGATTGTCCTTCATCTAAATTTTTGTATCTGCTGTAAATTTCTTTCAGATAATGCACTGAAAGAGATGTTTTCAAAATTAAAGGTTAGCAGCTAGGTCCTTGGAGGACACAGAATGGAGCTACTATACAAAGCCTCTTAAATGAAGTTGTATCCTGCCCTCCAAGCTTTCCTCCAGAAAGATGCTCTCTCAGTCTATTTTCTATCTCCATTAGAATAATATAAACACCCAGGAATGTTTTCCTCTGAAAGTCTATTGTATACCTGGTAAGCTGTCCCTTTCTATTTAAAATTTTAGAAGATATTTACTCCTGGGGGATGTCTGTGTGTGCAAAAGTACTTAACTATTAGAATTGTGATAGAATAATTTATATCATTTCATGGGTAGTGATGCATGTGGGTGAGCATTTGCCTCTAAGATCATGTCAACTAAAACACAAATATCTTCAGTGGCAACAATCTGTCATAAAGTATTTACAATTAATTGCTTCTCCCTGATACTTGTTGCACTTGCTGCAAAAATTTCTAGATTAGATGTCTGTTAACTGAGCTTTAGGTAGGAATTTTAATGTGATATTCAGGATACTGATGTGCTGGGCAGTAATTTGAACAGCAGCAAAGTTGGGAGCGGACAGTGGTTCATAAGGATATGTCTAATTATACACGGCTATGAAGTTATATAAAGAAAACTTCCTTTCTGATTAATTCATTTTCTCCTATCTTTAGTGTATAACTGTTCTATTATGAGGCTTGAAGGAAATCAGATCTGCTGTCATCACTAGAGCTCGTCAGAAGATTCTGTTGAGAGTTTCTTGACAGAAAATTGGGTTTTCAAACAAAATGAATTTTGGGGGGAAAATTGACTTTTCACAAAAAAAGTTTTCAGTCAACCCTTTCCCCCCCCCTTTTCCTTTTTGCCAAAATCCATCTCCCTCCCCCCCCCCCCCACTGCCCCAAAAGAAGATTTAGAAATATCACCATGAGGTCTAATTTTGAGTTGTAGTTTGGTTACCTCATGCCCCACTTGCCTTATGGACTACACTTGCCCTTGATGCACCATGATCACAAACTCCAAAGATACACTGTAGTCACTCAGCAAGAAGAAGACTATAATGCTTTATATGAGAAGATGTAGTCTGGCTGAGGAATACAGACCAGAGGGGAAAATGAGTATAGGAGGCACCCAAACAACTTCCACCTCATAATTTTCAGTTTCCAGCATTTTCAATTTTTCATTGAAAAGTCAACTTTTTCTGGCCAGCTCTAGTCACCACCTAGCTAAGGTGTTCCAAGGAAGAAGTTAGCAGACTCCAAACTGTATGGTCCCAGGTGTCAGTGCGTCCTGACAATATCAAGTCTGGTTTATTTCCAAATCATGAGCTGCCTTCAAGTTTACTTTTCCCAGGCTATCTTTGCAAGGAAAATGGCTAGAAATTTATCTTACAAAGAAAGGGGAAAAAGTTACCATGCGCCTTCATCTATTTTAGTTCTTCTGGACCAGAAGGACCAAAGAACACAAGCTTCATTATCCTAAAGGTCAGCTCTAACTACAAGACTCTATCCATCCTTTTATCAATTTAAGAGTCCAAACTTTAAGTTTTCTCCTTGTGAAACTTATTTTGTAATCATAGTGAATTTTGTATGCAAGAAAAAATAAACCACCACCCACACCCTGCAACACAAGGCCCTGCTTTCAGATACTGGGTCAGCCTCAATTTAGCATCATTTTGTACTATATATCAGGGGTTCTCAATCTTTTTCTTTTGAGCCCCACCCTCCCCCCAATATGTTATAAAAACTCCACTGCCCACCTGTGCCACAACATTTTTTTTTTAAAATATAAAAACCAGGGCTGGTATTAGGGAGTAGCAAACATGGCAGTTGCCTGGGGCCCCATGCCATAGGGGGGCCTGCAAAGCTAAGTTGCTCAGGCTTCAGCTTCAGTTCCAGGTGGCAGGAGTCAGGGTCCTGGGTGTCAGCCGCACGTGGTGGGGCTTCAGCTTTCTGCCCTGGGCCCCAGTGAGTATAATACTGGTCGTGCTTGGTGGACCCCCTGAAACCTGCTCACAGCCCCCTCGGGAGCCCCAGATCTCTGGTTGAGAACTACTGCTATACACAATTGTAGTGCAATTTAGAAGCAGGCCAGTGCAAAATTCAGAACTTTTAATAAATTGAGAACCAATTTGGGTAAAAAGTTGTTTAATTTAAAATACCTCCACCACCAAGTTGTACAAAGGAAAATATCTCTTTTATCTCTCGCTTTGATGAATCTGGCCTGTGATCTCGTGTGCTTCTGAAGATGATCAAATTGAGCACAGAACCAGTGAATCCAAACACAATGCTCTGAGTGGTTTCCCTAATGAACACAGTATGAGATATTTAGACCATCTTGAGGGTGACTGCTTCAGTCTAGCTACGGATATCTTCAAATAGCTATTTAGGCATCAGATGCCATGGTCACTAATTGGTGCACTCATCTGGTAACACCTCCTCCTTATGAATTAGCATTGACCTCAGATATTTTATGGTGCCTGGCAATGTGCTTGTCATCAAATACTGTAACTATTTTATTTCATTAAAACTTATATTGTGATAATATTGCAGTGAAGCAAAGAAAGAAAAATAAATACCATACATAGTGACCTAAGGAAGTGTTCTGTGAAGACTGAAAGCTTGTCCCTTCCACCAACAGAAGTTGGTCCAATAAAAGATATTACCTCACCCACCTCGCATCTCTCTCATCCTGGGACCAACAAGGCTACAACATTGCCAAATACCATAGAGTAATAGTATTTATAGTATGTTTTAATATTTCTATTCTCTGATTATATATGCTTATTTACTCATAGTATCAAGTTATAAACCTTAACAAATAAAATGGCTGCAATAATTGACAAAGACAAAGTGCCACATACCAGAAAACATAGGAGTTCAATATTAATGCTCTCACCCTGCACAAAGCCTAAATAAATAGCCTTTCCAAATGAGAGGTGTGTGGGGATTGGTGGGGGCGCCCAATTTTGACTAGTGGTTTTACATTCATGGACACGCTGGGCAAGCCTTTACTCCAACTTCCACCTATGTGATGATGCCAATTGAACCCTTGAAGAGGAGTGCTCTGCTGTGCAGGAAGTGAAGAAGTCCACTTGCTTGGGCTCTCTGTGTCTGGGAACCTGTGCAGCAGAACTGTACTTATTCTATGTCTTTCTGGCCTTACATACCTGTGAAAGGTGAATCAGGGGTCAGATCACTGAAATCAATGGAAAGATTTAAATGAGATTTGGAGGAGACCTTTGGATTTCAGTTCTTACTTAAGTACAATTCCCATAGTCTTCAATGGGAGCTTTGCCCGAGTAAGGACTGAGTGATGGAGCAGGATTTGTCCCATAGGAGGCATAGGCAGCAACCTCTGTCTTTAGGTTGCCTAACACTTTCCCTTACAAAGGAATCTTGTGACCATTCCCTTGCAAAGTTCTTCCACCTTCATTGTTCATTTGCAACAGGCTTTTGATATTTGGCAGAGGTATGTGCTTGGGCTTGCGGGGCATCTTTTTTTGTTTGTTTCATTAAATTCCTTTAAAGTTTTACTGATATGTAAACTGTTCAAGAAATGGCATTTCCCTTCTCTGACTTGCATTCCCCAAGAAAATGTTGATAGTGTTTAAATATAACAACTGATCACCCAAACATTTTAAGGCCAGGCTTATACTGGTACCAAAGCAGCATCAGCATCTGCCACCACTGTACTGGGAACACCTGGGATCTTCCAGAGCAGCTGTAGTTGTTGGAAGGAGAGGTGAGAGCCACATTGGTATCCGCTTGCCATGGTGCATTGACCCATGGGGTCTGTGGCCCTCTTTGGGCACCACATGGGGACAAGAACCAGGAAAAGTTTCTTCATTCTCCCAACCCAATAGCTGGCCTTGCCTCATCAGCACATTAACACTCCATAGCATGGGGCACCGCACAGGCCGGAGTTCCCCAATACCCGGTCTTGGGGAGAGAAAGACAACTGGGCCAGGATGAGTTGGGCTCCCCCACACCAACCATCTTCAGAACCCAGCACTGAGCACTGGAAGTCCATCTCCCCTTTTCTCATAACAGCCTTTTCATGCTAACAGCTCTCATCTGTAGCTTAAGCTGTGCTGAAGGGTCAATCTCTGCTAATGATCCATAAAGGGTGGCGATGTTCTACTGCTGTACATGATAGAATTTGTTTCCACCTTTTTCCTATAACACCTAACCCCCAGAATATTACATACAAAAATTACGTTAAAAGAAAGTCACTCAAATGTTCAGTAATGAGATTTATAGCTGGTTGTGCAACCAGCATTCAGACCCTTGTGTGCCTGCATTATGATACAATTTTTAATTACATGATCACATAATACTTTTTTCCGCAGGACTGTGCTCAGGATGGATACAAAAGGGGGCAGAATTAAGGCTGCATGGGTAAATGTATATTTGGCATTTTCTGATTTTTAATTGCTTGACTTGGCAACCTACATGACATTTTTGTATGCAATAAAACAACATTTAGAAAGCATTAGTGAAACATCAAAATTCAAGAGGACCTGGATCTATTAGGTATGCTTTCCATCCCTGGAAGTTCCCTCAAGTACTTGCATGGTCCAGTTTTAAATGATTAAAGCAATTTCCTTTCACTGCTCTACAGCCAAAATGCTTCTGAAATAAATGTAGTCAAACTTTACTAATTCTGGCTCACTGAGAACGAAAATGATGCTTAAAATTGTTGATTGGCTCTAGTTTTAAAGATATGCTATTGGGTCAGTATATATGACACTTGACCTGGGAATGGTGGAGGATAAGTGAGTTCTAAAGGGAAGGGATCTCAATTTAAACCAGAAATGACTAAAATACATCTTTGACTGGATCTATGAATAAATCTATGACTGGGTTTGGACAGTACTTGCGTTTTAGGCAAAACAATGAATGATGCAATCTGAAGCTGGTATTGCGTCATACATGATATGAATTGCATCATGTTATTCCTAGAAGTCATGGATGATGCAATCCTAACGAAGCTTACATCACTCTGCTGAACAAATTGCCCTATATCAGCTCTAGAAATCATACAGTGTCGTGCTCTCTTATTTGTCAGTGTTTGATTTTGCAAAGGGACACATTTCTGTTTAGCCAAAGTGAGCAGAGATGCCTCGTACTTGTGTGAACAGTGCAGATAACTTCTGCTATGTTTGTGGTGAAGTGACTTTTGCATCACAAAAGTGCAGTATAACCAGTCTGGTTAAGAAAGCCTATCACCTTTATTTTGACTGCAAAATTGGAGATCAGGACAAGAGGTGGGCCCCCACACATATGCTGCAACACTTGTGCAACAAACCTTCGCCAGTGGATGAACAGGAAAAGGAAATCTATGCCTTTTGCAGTGCCAATGATTTGGAGAGAGCCAACAGATCATACCAGGAATTGTTACTTCTGCATGGTGCCTCCAGTTGGGAAAGGTGTGTCAAAGAAGAAAAAGTGGAGTGTGCATTATCCAAACATTCCATCAGCTATATGCCCAGTACCCCACGGAGAAGGACTGCCAGTTACTGATGCACCAGAATCATTCTCACTTGAGTCAGACGAGGAAGAGGAAGAGGATGAAACTTCTGGTCCTGAACCATCAATGTCACAGGACCCACATTTTCTCCCATCCTCCTCCTCTGAACCACATCTCATAACACAAGGTGAACTGAATGACCTTGTCAGGGATTTGGAACTACCCAAGAGTAAGGCAGAGCTGTTAGGCTCCAGACTACAGCAGTGGAATCTCCTGGCAGGTGATGTTAGGGTTTCCATGTTCCGTGACCATCAAAAGGATCTTGTCCCATTCTTCTTCATGTCTGAAGCCTGCAACAACATCGATGGTGTGATGGCAACCCTCAACATCGTTCACGATCCAGATGAGTGGAGACTGTTCATTGATTCATCGAAGACGAGTCTTAAAGCTGTTTTACTGCATAATGGCAATGTTTTGCCATCAATTCCACTTGGTCATGCAGTCCATATGAAGGAAACCTATGACAACATGAAACAACTTTTGAGGTGCATAAACTATGACCAACATCAGTGGCAGCTTTGTGGCGATTTGAAGGTTGTTGCTCTCTTGCTTGGTCTGCAGACTGGATACACAAAGTACTGCTGTTTTCTCTGCGAATGGGATAGTCGTGCAAGAGATTCCCACTACATCAAGAAAGATTGGCCACTCCGACAGTCATTGGAGCCTGGGAGGAGAAGGGTTCAGCATCCACCACTTGTTGAATCAAGGAAGATTTTGTTACCACCCTTACACATCAAGCTGGGTCTGATGAAGAACTTTGTCAAGGCCATTGACAAAACACAAGCAGGTTTCAAGTACCTCCGTGGAAAATTTCCAAGGTTAGTGAATCTAAGATAAAGGAAGGTGTCTTTGTTGGTCCTCAGATTTGTGAACTTCTTCGAGATGATGCATTTGACCATGCACTGCATGGCAAGGAAAAAACAGCATGGAAAACCTTCCAGTTAGTGGCAATACATTTTCTCGGAAACAACAAGGCAGACAACTACAGGTTGTTGGTGGAAAACCTCCTCAAGGCATACAAAAGCCTTGGTTGCAACATGTCACTAAAGATACATTTTTTGCACTCTCATCTAGATTTTTTTCCACCGAACTGTGGAGCAGTGAGCGACGAGCACGGCGAGCGATTTCACCAGGACATTGCAACAATGGAGAAATGCTATCAGGGCAAATGGAGCCCATCAATGCTTGCAGACTATTGCTGGACAGTGACAAGAGATGCTCCATTTAATGAATACAAGAGACAAGCCAAGAAGCGCCGAGTAGACACTGAATAAAACTAAACTATGTACATAATAGTTTGCCTTTTGTTTCATAATAAATTTTATTTATATAAGCCTTTTGCTGATTTTTAAAGTGTTCCATAAACAGGACAGATGAAATATTATCATGTAAAGAAACCATAAGCACATGAAAAGATCTAGGTTTACAATTTATAATTAAAACTCTACTATCTACACAATATACATAGACATAAAATGTAAAAACTTAAATATCTTAGAAACAGTAGCCAATCAGTTGTTTTAATGGTCATATTTGAATTCAGCACATCAAAATACATAATAAATAGCACATTTTATCTCTGAAGCAGACGACTTCTCAAAAATTGTAGATTAGTGTTATCAGACATTAACATATTGATAGACCATATAAGTGGAGCATTACAATGAGATGCAGCTCATTAATATATTATAGTATGTTTTATGTTGACAAAGAACTTCCATTGAGATAGCCGATTCTCCGTTCTTGGAAAGCTATCATGGCACATTACAGGTAATCAATATTTAACTCAACATGTTCAATAAAATATCCCATCTCTTTTTTTTTTTCTTTGTGAAGTTTCCTTCTTTTTTTGTAATGCAGCTTTTACATAATTTATGACCATACAAAAAATATCCAGCCTTGCTTATCGTGAGCCCTGAGAGTGAACTCCAGTTATTCAGTTAGTTAGTTTATCTATGTAAAATGGTCTGATATTTTGCTTTCCTACTCCCCCTCTTTTTTTTTTTTTTAAATCATTTGTGAGCTGGAACCTTTACATTAAACTATGAAGGGAGATACTGCAACAAGTGAAGTTACAATCCCTATGAACATACTTCTTTAAATATTGGGTACTGAGACAACACGTTAGTATGCAATCTGAACTGCTGAGACTGGACCTGGGCCATCTAACATGTACCCACATTAGTACTTAAACAATGAATTAGGAAGAATAGGTAGTGAGCAGGATGAAGCCTGCCTGCAGCTGCTGTGGGCAGAACAAACAGACAGGGTCTTCAGGGGTGTGGTCACTCCCAGCTTGCCTTGACCGACAAATCTGGTTCTCCCTCCAGGCAGAGTGGGGAGACCTGTCATAATGACTCTGCAGACTTTCCCTTAGAAGAAGGATGGCAATATATAACAGCAGAATAAATCCTTTGGCAGGGAATGTGTGATATTTGTTTGTAAAATGAAGCACATGTTTGCAGCAATCAACAAATAATACAGTGTAAAAATATGGTATTGCATATACCTTCCCAAATAATTTCCCCATTATTATATCTAATTCTACAGATAATTCTTTGCCAGTGTATTAGTCATTATTCATTTACAGTAATAATTGATAAATTAGAGACTTTTCTTGCTTTTTCGGGTCTTGCAAACGTTTCTTAAATGTGAGAATTAATGATACTGAAGTGCTCTTTGAGAAAATATTAAAGAACTATTTTAATTGTAAATAGTTATAAAGGTAGCTTGGAGTCAGATTACATTTTCGCTAGGATTTCAAATGCTGCTAGATCATCTGCTATGATTTCATGTAAGTGGGGTATATCATAGTTAATAGTTTGGAGAATTCCACTTTACTTTGTGTTCAAGTTTCTTAACACTTATGAGGAATTTTATTTTGCCAAAAATGTTTATCATTTATTAGATGAATTAATAAACTGCTTATATAAGGTTGATTCTACTGGATAACAATTAGGGCCAAATGATGCCACCTTTCCTCATGTTAAGTAGTATTCATTTACTTGAATGGTATTACTTGTGGAGTAAAGAATACTCTACTTGAGAAAGAGTGGAAAAAATCTAGCTCTTAATATGAAATTTATCTGGGAAGCAATCATTTAATGGATGCCAGTTTATGCCACTGGGAGACATTCAAAAGGGAAATCAGTCTGCAGATGTTCATTAATATTTTGAATCAGTTTCTCCTGATTGAATATGGCAGTTGCATTAGGATCATATAAATAATCTACTCTGAGGTATTCTTGGTTTTGATGCTTTTTGCAAATGGAAGGTTTTTGACTAGTTCTTGCTGTGAATAAGTGTTCATTGGTATCAGCTCATATTTTTGAACAGCTGATCTTATAGTTGGAGAGTAGTGCCGATAGATCTATAGGTTTAAGCAAGTATTAAATAGACATATGAATAGGTGACAAAATCAGCCATTTGCATTTACAGTGAAATTCATGTGTAGCAGAAAACGTCACTGCCACATCCTTCCAAACATTTAAGTCCTGCATTGAGATTATGGGAGGAGTTGCAGTGCAGAACAGCTGCTGCATCCCTTTGTGGGAGAAAGGAGTCTCTACACCATCCCCCTGAGAGCAAGCATAAAAGGCAGCAATGGGAACAGGCCTGAGAATGGTCGAGACAGGACCACAGTGTCCGTGCTTACACATTGACTTTGTACCAACACACCACACAAGTGGCACAGGAGCTATGACCTTCTACGCAAGCTAATAAACTGGAATCATGGCTATGAGGGTGCTCTCCTGCAGCTTACCCCATGTCCCATGTTCACTTGTCTAGCCCCTTTGCACTTCACTAGCAAGCAAAGCAAACTAATTTCACCCAAAATGGGGTTTGAGCAGCATAGAGGACATTGTATGGCCTCCCTTTCACCCATGAAGTGATATTTTCCTGCATTTGACGGAGTGAAAAAAACTCCAACAATCCGAACACTATGATAAAACCAGAAAGAACTGGGTAGGGAATGAAGAAATGGAGATGAGGATAGATTAAAAAAAAAAATCACAGGCCTTTCTTTCTAAATAATATAGACCTGATTCTCCACTGCCTTGTATTATGTACAGTCATTTTCATTTGTACAAAGGTGGTGGTATAAAAGGATACCAAAACAGAATGCTGGCATCCTACACCCACATTGCACATTTGTAAAAAATTACACAAAGTGGAAGGCAGTGAAATGTCAGGCCCTATCTATTCAAAGAGAATAGGTTCTGATACATCTAAATATACATCTAAACATGTATGTTAATAGAACATAACCCATCCTAAAATACAGAAAAAGCGGTCAGTCACCCATCACCGTCCTTTGCATACACAGTATCTACAATTTTTCAGTATCATATGAAATTGCAGCATCTACTAAATATAATTTGTGGTGTTAAGGGCAATACTGAGACATATTTCTTGTTAAATAGGGTTAGATCTAATTGGAAGGACTAAGGGGAAGCTCTTCAGCTGCTGTGAATGAGCATAGCAGCATGAATGCCTATGGCAATATATCAGCTGAGCATCTGACCCAAATTGTTCATGGGTCACCTAGAGTGGTCTACTTCCATAGCACCATGAGAATATGGAATTGAAGGCCCCATTCTCATGCACCCCAAGAGGAGGTGCACAAAATGCCTTCGCCAGCTGCAGAGTACCCTATTGGGACCCTTCCTCATTCTGAGAATCATAGAATATCAGGGTTGGAAGGGACCTCAGGAGGTCATCTAGTCCAACCCCCTGTTCAAAGCAGGACCATTCCCCAACTAAATCATCCCAGTCAGGGCTTTGTCAAGCCTGACCTTAGAAACCTCTAAGGAAGGAGATTCCATCACCTCCCTAGGTAACCCATTCCAGTTCTTCACCATTCTCCTAGTGAAAAGGTTTTTCCTAATATCCAACCTAAACCTCCCTCACTGCAACTTGAGACCACTACTCCTTGTTCTGTCATCTGGTACCACTGAGAACAGTCTAGATCCAACCTCTTTGGAACCCCCTCATTCTTCTCTTCTGCAGACTAAACAATCCCAGCTCCCTCAGCCTTTCCTAAAATTCATAAGTCATGTGCTACAGACCCCTAATCATTTTTGTTGCCCTCCGCTGGACTCTTTCCAATTTTTCCACATCCTTCTTGTAGTGTGGGGCCCAAAACTGGACACAGTACTCCACATGAGGCCTCTCCAATGCCGAATAGAGAGGAATGATCATGTGCCTCGCTCTGCTGGCAATGCTTCTACTTATACAGCCCAAAATGCCGTTAGCCTTCTTGGCAACAAGGGCACACTGTTGACTCATAACTAGTTTCTTGTCCACTGTAACCCGTAGGTCCTTTTCTGCAGAACTGCTGCCTAGCCACTTGGTCCCTAGTCTGTAGCAGTGCATGGGATTCTTCTATCCTAAGTGCAGGACTCTGCACTTGTCCTTGTTGAACCTCATTGGCCCAATGCTCTAATTTGTCTGGTTCCTAAATTATAAATTTATGGAGATATCCCATCTCATAGAACTGGAAGGAACCTTGAAAGATCATTGAGTCCAGCGCCCTGCCTTCACTAGCAGGACCAAGTACTGATTTTGCCCCAGATCCCTAAGTGCCCCCCTCAAGGATTGAACTCATAACCCTGGGTTTAGCAGGCCAATGCTCAAACCACTGAGCTATCCCTCTCCCTATATCCTATCCTAACCACTGAGCTATCCCCCCTCCTCTATATCCTATCCCTACCCTCCAGCATATCTACCTCTCCTTCCAGTTTTGTGTCATCTGCAAATTTGCTGAGGGTGCAAACTATGGCATCCTCCAGATCATGAATGAAGATATTGAACAAAACCAGCCCTAGGACTGACCCTTGGGGCACTCTGCCTGATACCAGCTGCCAACTAGACATGGAGCCATTGATCCCTATCTAAAAAGTTTGCAGGAGCCCATAACACTGCCTGAGGGGACTCTACCAATCTTCTTCCTGACCATCTAACTTGGGAATAGCTGAACTCTTTTTGCTTAAGCATTTAAAAAAGAAAATAAAATCAGAACAAAATTCAGATCAATCCTGGAAAGTCTGATCGTAAAGGATTTTTTATCGTAAGAGATGAGTGAAAGAAATGGAAAGGATTACAATGGAAGGTGAGCTATAACATTCACTCACACCTTAATTTCACATAATTGTGAAATAAAGTTAGTTTACTTTGCAAAATAACTACATTGTTTTCTTCTATAAGACTTGGCTTGGAATTGGGCTCACGGGCCCAGAGGATTAATTAACAGCCTTTTATATTTTAGGAGAAAAAAATTGAAAAAGGAAAATCCTATAAGATATTGGGAAACCAAGGTGATTTGTGCGCTAGTAATAAGAAAAAAATAAAGGTGTACATCAGTGCCAATCCATCTTGCAGTAATGTCATTTGCTTTATGTAGAGTGGCTGGGAGGAGAACATCTTTCATTAAAAAGAAAATCTACAGCAAAGTTAAGAACTGCCTTATATCCCACCTAAGGATTCATACTTGTATTTTGATAAACAAGACCATCATTGTCTTCACTCACTTATCTGCTTCAACACTTTCTATATTACATATACTTTGAGTCTGCCAACACTGAACATCACTACTTGGATTCTAAGTGGGCCTGTCCCAGAGACACATGGGAGTGGGGGGAAGCCAGAAACTTTCCCCAACTCTTGTGCACCTGAGGTCCCTTCCAACCCTGATATTCTATGATTCTATGCTTTGAGCTGGTCAGGAATTTTCTGACTACAGGGTTTTTCCATCAGAAAATGTCAGTTCATTGGAACTGAGAAGTTTCACAAAAATGTTATGGTTCCGGCAAATTTCCACCAAAAAAAACAGACAAGGTTCTGATGAAACCCTAACTGGTTTCTTGCCAGTTTGCTTTGTGGGTTGCTGGGGAACCAAGGCAGTTCTGCCATACAGACTGTTTCAGAGTCAGGGAGCCCAGACTTTCAGGGATCATGGCACCTGGGTAGTCCTACTGTGTAGTCTGCTTCAAAGACAGGGACCTCAGAATTTCCAGGGTTCGGCACAGCCTCACCATGTGGACTGGCTCATAGCCAGACCCTGGTATTCCTGGAAGCCCCGGGAGGAGACAGGTTCTCAGGGCTTCTAGGCTCCGCAATGTGGTCCCAGGCTTCAAGGGACCACCTGGGTTGCTCTTGACTCAGGGAGACTCCTTGGGCTACTCCTGGAGCAACCCAGGGAATAAGTCCTTGGTAGTTGTGACAGTTCAAAGAGACTCCAGGAATTGGGGCAACCTGCTGCTCTAATTTGTTTCTTACATATTTTCTCTTAAAAAAAATTCCCCAGAATTTCCTTTCCATGGGAAATTATGACATTTTAAAATTGTTCTAAATTTTGTGCAAAATGCCAGAATTTTTTGCGGAACAGAAATTTTGAGTTTTGACCAGCTCTACTTATGATAACCATCCCAGCACTCTATGCAGCACATATACTGTTTGCTGCTCGGAGCTGGATGATGAAAAGGGTGTAGAGAATGAGAAGAAGGAGGCAGGATTATGTTTTCCCTTGCCCTGCCTGCATGCACTTGGGCAATCCTCATGTCTTGTGCAAAATGAATACCTCCCTGCACTGTGAGCAGCACCAAGAGAGACTGATCATCTGGCTGAAGCAGTGTCTACAGTGCTCCTTGAGTTGCAGCAGCTCTATACCACTCCTTAATCAGAGGCTGAAACCAATATGCCAAACTTTAGCACTTATAGAGAGAATGTATTCATTCAGTGGTGTTATTATGAGAAAGCTACTCTGAAGAAGATTTGGCAATTTGCTCTGAAGATGCTGAGGATTCCAGTCAACTGCACAGTGAAGTGGAAGTAGTAGTTGTCATATAAGCAATGCTGTGCAATTTAACCCACATGATTTTTCCTAGGGAACATCATTTCAAGTTGAAGTTGATAAGCAAACTGGAGCTTCAATTTTTTCAGGAATATTCAAAGTGAATCAGACATTTGTAAAAGGTTTTGATGGAATGTTCAGAGCCACACAAAAATTATTGGGAAATCACTGCCATTTTGTGAGCTAAGGCTGATTTTAATTTGCCTTGCATTTTTACTTGAATATTTTACATATTTCTACAGTATTTAAAGTTTCTGTCTTACTGATGGGACCTAGTATTAATAATTGTTGAAAACCACCTAAGTTTTATATTTTTACCTGTAATAAAAGATGAGACAGAAAAGTATTTTTATTATAATTTTATTTGCTGTTCATCTTTATTTTAGTTTGATGACAATTATATTATCAAACAGAGATGTGCTCATCATCAAACATTAATTATAAAAAAATTAAATAGAAACCAGATTAAAAATGTCCTGCCCATAGGTGAAATTATTATTATTGTAGAGGCAGCATGGTCAAAGGACTGGGAGTCAGGAGAGCTGGATTTTACTCTTTGCTGTAATATAGTTTTGTGGTGGTAGGTGAGAATAGAAAGAGGAAGAGAAAGTATTCTTCCCACCAAAAATGATTTTTCTTCCTAGAAGTGGTGCCCCACTGACTTCCATGGGGCTGCACATGCTTAGCACCTCGAAAAAAGTGCCACTTCACCTAAATTCAGATTTCAATGACTAACTTAAAATACTCAAGTTTGCAAATGTTGGAAAAAAGCTTTAACAAAGTTATAATATGATGTAGAATTTGCCTATTCACCTGTCAGCACCATAGCCAGTCGTCTGTGTTTGCCTAATATGCAAGTGTAGTGACTAAGGGTCTGTCTACACTGCAAAGAAAAACCCACGGCTGGTCCATGCTAGCTAGTGTGACCAGATGTCCTGTTTTTAAAGGGACAGTCTCGGTTTTGGGGACTTTTTCTTATATAGACGTCTATTGCCCCCCATCCCCATCCCGTTTTTTCACAGTTGCTATCTGGTCACCCTAATGCTAGCGGACTCTGGCTCGCAGAGCTCAAGCTGTCGGATTGTTTCATTGCTATATAGACTTCTGGGCTCAGGCTGGAGCTTGGGTTCAAGGATACTGCAAGGTGGGTGGCAATTATAGCCCAGGCTCCAGCCCAAGCCCAGAAGTCTACACAGCAATGGAACAGCCCTGCAGCCCAAGACCTGCAAGCCCAAGTCGGTTGGCATGGGCCAGCTACAGGTTTTTCTTTGCTGTGTAGACATTCTCTAAGGGCAGGTCTTCACTACGGGGGGAGGGGGAGGTCGATTTAAGATACGCAAATTCAGCTATGCAAATAGCGTAGCTGAATTCGACGTATCGGAGCCGACTTACCCCGCTGTGAGGATGGCGGCAAAATCGACCTCCGTGGCTCCCCGTCGACGGCGCATACTCCTACCTCCGCTGGTGGAGTAAGTGCGTCGATTCGGGGATCGATTGTCGCGTCCTGACGAGACACGATAATTCGATCCCCGAGAGATCGATTTCTACCCGCCGATTCAGGCAGGTAGTGTAGACCTAGCCTAAGTCTCTCGCTCTAGGAATGTATGTCTCTAGTATATGTGTGTATATATCTATATAAAATAAATAAAATAATGGCTTTTATATTATGCAAGGATTTGTGCTGCCAAGAGCGGTGTGTGCTTATTTTGTGTGTATTAAATTGCACTGTATTTGTCGCCGACCAACAGATGAACAGTAATGAACTATACAAGAATATATGTAGAGAGTGAAGTCCTGGCCCCAGTGAAATCAATGGGAATTTTGCCATTGATTGTAAATGGGGCCAGGATTTCTACCATGCTCTTTTGATGAGCAAAGTCATAAAATATATTTTATAAATGTCTAGCTTCATGCTATTGTCTCTTTTCCTTCTGAGTTTGAACAAGTTCTTCTTTATCAATATTATTTTTATTGTGTGTATATAATGTCATAGCTGTGTAAGTCATTCTACAGAAAGTAAAAAAGTGATTGCTTTCTGCCCTAATGCAGGGCTGACTCCAGGCACCAGCTTGTCAAGCAGGTGCTTGGGGCGGCCACTCTGGAGAGGGTGGCATGTCCAGGTATTTGGCGGCAATTCGGCGGACGGTCCCTCACTCCGCCTCGGAGCGAAGGATCTCCCGCCGAATTGCTGCCGCAGATCGCGACCTTTTTTTTTTTTTTGGGCTGCTTGGGGCAGCCAAAATCCTGGAGCCGGGCCTGCCCTAATGCACCTCCCACTAAAGAGAATGGGAAAATGTCTAGGAGAGTTGGACTGAGCTCTAAGAGAAAAAATAAATGACCTAACTGAGGGAGAGATGTCATGGAGGAAAGAGGAGAGACGTTCTCACTAATAAGAGTTTGGCTCAGTTTCTAACACACATCACATTAGTTCCTTTTTTATATTACATGAGTAATTTGAGGAAAGGTTATTCCTGGAGAGATTGTGGGAAGCTTTATTAGCACCTGGAAGGGATTTTCAGACTGGGATCATGTATCTCCTAAGTCTTCTCTTGTCTACACCATATAATTTTAGCTACTTGCTTCTCCAGATATATTTATCCCCATCTTATTCCTTTTATCACCTTCGCTATAGTTTCTATAGCTTTCATGAAGGGAAAAACTGCTTACAATATTCTTGTTCTGGTTGCACCAAGTCTTTCTAAAGCAGCCCTTTTATCTCAGAAATTTTACATATGATCCTCTTCTAGAGGGCCACATCCAAAGCCTATTGAAGTCCACTGAAAGATTCTCATTGACTTCAATGTGTTTTGAATCACGCCAATAGTGTTTACACCAGAGAATAGCATTTGCTTTTCACACAGTAGCCTTAAACGACAAACTCCTCTTTGGAGGCCCAGTTCAGACATTCTGTTCTTACATCCAATTTACCCCATTTATTGACTAGTGCTAATTCCCTAGTCAGTTTCCTCTGGAGACCAATTAGGGAAATTGACAAACTGGAAAGGGTTTAGAAAAAGCCTCAAGAATGACCCTAGGTCTGGAAACCTACTTTACAGTAAAGAACTTCAATCTATTAATCTTAACAAATAAAAGGTTTAGAGGTGACTTGCTCATGGCCTATAAGTACTTATATGGGGAAGAGATTTCTAATGACGGAGGTCTCTTTAATTGAGGAAACAAAGACATAAGATCTAATGGCTTGAAGTTAGACCAATTCAGACCTAAGACTGTGGAGGACACCTTTTACCATGCACTACAGCAGCAATGCATGATTTTTCTTCTTTTTAAAATTATCTTTTTTTCTTAATTCATGTATGTTAATCAAGCTATACAGATATTTATCTTTATTAACTTTAATGAATTTACACAATATTTTAACCTATAGATTTTGTGGCTTCCTCATAAAAGTCTGACTCTGCCTGCCTTACAGTTCCTTCTCTGCAAGCCATCCCACAGAGCCCAACCTTATACCACCTCCATCCCCGCCATTGACTTCAGTGGAGCTAGTCTCAAAGTAAAGCACTATTCCACGTAAGAAAGGCAGAAGAATAAACTCGCTATGTACAAGTTAAACTAAACTTTGGCCCATGATCTCCTCTCCCACATAACATTCTCTTTCTTCATTTTTCCTTTACATTTAAAATTATGCAAAAATTAGTTAATATTTTTCAGCCATTTAGGAGGCCTCACTTGCATGTTCTTTTTTTCTTGTTTTTTTGTAGTGGTCTCATATTTCCTATTCTCTCTGTATTTCTAGAACTCTTTCATATTTCTTTTAACTCCCCTAGGTAGTATTGCATTTTGCTTTTGCTTTTTATTCCCTCCCTTGCTTTATGTCTGCATTCTTTGTCCGTTAGGTCCATCTATTCCTTTCAAACTATTCATGAATATTTTTTTTCTAAAGTGCAATGAATAATGTAAATGACTTTGCTGCTGCCTAATAGAAAGAACTCTATCCTTTAGGTCTAGTTTCTTCTCTGCTTAACTTGCCCCCCTGCAGTGAGTGGTGTCTTTTGATCGACTTTCAGCAGTCTTTACTTTCCCTTCTTTAGAAACTGAATTTAATTGACTACGGTATTTTATTAAAACAGCTCTTGACTTCTTAGCTCTAGCAGCAAACTATAGTGTCTAGCAATCACATGGTTTATGTTTTCTCATGGAAATTGCTTACATAATTTAGAGCAAGAGAAAAGAAACATTAATACAGATACAGAAATAAGCAATTCAAATCCTTATACGATCTAGCATTTCCTTTTTTCAAATAATGTAGCTTTAGCCAAGTAAAATATACAGAGCAGCAAATGTAGTGTTATACTTTAAATAAAATAAACACAAAATTGTAGTTCATCTATTGTACTATACATCTACTATGATTGCCTTATTTGAAAGTGGTAGCTCACCTGATTGCATCTATACTTTGACACATTATACTAACAATACTCTCCACTGTTCTAGTCTCTTTCATCCAAGCATCTCAAAGTGCTTTACAAACTTCAATGGAAAGTAGGAATTGCCTTTAAGAATTATTGCTATTTTATAAATTAATGAACTCAGGCAACCAGATGGTAAAGTGACTTGCCCAACACCATACATCAAGTCAGTAGCAGAGCCAAGAATAGAATGAAGAATATTTAACTCTAATCCCATGTGCTTTCCTTATATTAATCCTTCTACTCTGTCTTTGACAAGACCTCCATAATGTTTTAACACGCATTCTTGGACCTGTATTTGGGCCATTTGATTTATGACCCACTTCTGTCCCTTCTCCTTAATCCCTCACCCATCATATCTCCTTATGTTCTTCTCTTGTCAACTATCTGTTGGTTCATAAAAATATTCAAGTGTTTTATTTACACAATTTTCCAATCAAGGCACCTAAAGTTGGGAATGATGGATACTTAGAAAAACCTTATTGAGTGCCTAAATATGGATTTAAGTGCTGAATCTGAGGCACCCATATTTGAAAATGTTGACCTTGATACAATTTGAAAAATAGTTTATTAAAGAAGAAGAAATGAAAAGATTATTATTCCTCACTTCAAAAATAAACAATAGATCTCTAAAAATTACTGGTAGGTGAACACATGTAATGATATTTGAGTCAATGCATCACAACGCAATTTGTTCAAGAAGCTTTGTATTTGTTTGTATTTTAATGAAACCTCTTCGTGTATGCTCTGTAGCATTTTAATTCTGTTTTGAAGTGATTCACTGTGAGCTCTGTGATTTTATGTTATAGAAAGGAATGTATGTAATTTCATTCTTTTATAGTTCTGTTGTGCTGCAGCACGCAACTGGGGCATATTTGTGAGCACACAGCATATCACATATAGCCTCGAACATTAATTACAGAATGAAATTATTTGCAAGAAATGGAAATTTTAGTATTGAACCATGATCATCCTCAGCATTAAGAGAAGCCCTCACAGACTTGGCTCATTGTGTTCGGTATATCACACACAGGAATGAATGCAGAACTCACCTGTCCATGCAGGGTTATACATTTCAGGAATCAATATTTGATTATCATCTCAGTTGAATCTTAACTTTCCATTTAAAAATCCATGTGGGACAAGCTTCATTTATGTTTTTAATGGGAAGATTTTCTGAAAGCCTGTATAATAAATGAAAGTAAAAGAGATGTCTTACTATACAGGTAGGATGCCAAGGAAAGACAAATAAGCTAAAGGAAAATGAAACAGCCATCTTACAGGCAGATACATCAGACAAGTCAAAAGCTTCTTGGTTCAGCAAAAGCTTTTGGCAACATCATTTAACACATTTCAAAAACATTATAGAAAAAATGTTTTAGTGTACTTTGTAGAAGCTGCTGAATAGTGATATATTAGATCTTATTTGATTGATTTCTGTTAACATTAAGGGCATATTGGGTTGCAAAGGGAAAACTAGAATAAGTGCTAAAATAATTTATACAGTCTGTATATTGCAAGTAGTTTTATTCATTGTAGGAATAAATCTACTACTCTGTCTGAAACTATCAATTAAAATGGTGGCCATTATTCATGAAAATAAATATATAGTGTGTTATTCATGACAGGAGAATGTATCATGTATAAGTGGTCAATAAATCATTTTAGGGGTAGAAGTAATATGGGAAACGATGGCACTTAAGCTTTCAATTTTCATTAAAATTATAACTGCAGCAAGCTGTTCACCAGAGACTCAGTCTCCGCTGCACAAGCCCCCATTCAGTCTACTCAAAAGCCAGGCAAAAGTCTCTCTCTGTTCAATGTTGGGCTCAGAAATAGAAGTCACACCTTGAACCCTCCCTTTCTAATACCTGTACTTCTTGAATTCTAAGCCTGGAGTAGACACAGAAAAGAAGAGAATGCAGGGGGACTTTCCATTACACCACCCCATCTCCCCTGGTTTAGTTTTGGAACATTTATAACTGTGTGTTTGAATCTAGTGTTTATGGAGGCACTAACTAGTGAGAGGAATAGTGGAGGCAGCCACTGTGCAAAGTGAATAACCCACAAAACTTTGCTTTGTTACTTAACCTCAGTTTGAAGATAGGCGCTCAAGCTGAAATATGAACAATGCCACCTTAAATTCAATATCAATGTGTTATCAAGCTGCTGTCCCCTGCTGATCCTAAAGTCAAGGCCTCTCTCTCCCAGCATGAACTTTCATCTCTTAAGGGATTGGAAAGAAAAGGACTGTAACCGCTCTCAGGTTTCAAGAGACTTTGACGCTACTGGGTTGGTGATCTTTGTTTGTGATTCTCCTTCCTTTATTCTCTGGTGGACACTCAGCATTTGCTCCCTCAATATTAATGGTCAACTCCAAATTCTAGATGCATTTCAATCAGATACTGTTCATTAAAAAGTCAGAGAAGAAACACATGAAGCCAAAAGAAAAAAGTTGCATTGCCCTTACGGAACAGGACTACAGATTTGACATTTCATCTTTGCTTATCTTTTGTTATAGATAAATGTGTCTTTAGTATGTCACCAACAACCTAATCCCTCTCTCACTGGAGTCAATGGTAAAGCTAGCCCACCTAACCTCCTAGTACCCTCTACATGCTACTCTGATCTTTGGAAACCTCTGGGCCCTTTGCTTCACGATAACCAAGGGAGCATAAAGCTCACTTGATTTACCAGCTGAAGATTCCTCCAACATCAGGTAATATCAGCTAACCTGACTCTACACCACATCCGTAATGTATTGGGTAATAGCATGAAAAGATTCCATGCTTGTAAAACAAAACAGTCTTTTTATTAAGAAAACTATTTACAGACATGCTGCAACTGCAGCTAGCATTCTAGCCATGTGCACACAGACTGACTTCCTGGTACCTTCACCACACAGTTCCTTCCTGTAACCTGTGATCCTCCTTCCAAGTTACATGCAGGTTGCTACACCGGGCATGGCCAGAACCCTATTATGCTCCAGCTATCCCCAGTTGCCAAAACAGTCCCATAGGTAGTGGGGAACAAATAGACCATCTCTGAATCTTCTCTAAGTTGCGTCAGGAGCTGAACTATCCTTGTCCATTGGAAAGATGTAAATGTGCCACAAAGACATCTTTTTCCTACCATCGAATGCTGCACTAAGCAATGCTCAGCCTGACTTGGGAATTACCCCAATAATTGAAGACAGAAGGAGAAAGGGGAAACAAACACTTTGTAGATCTTAAAGTGAAGTGAAGGACCCTATTTGGTTCCCATTCAGTCAGTTAGTTAGTTTCATCAGTGTTCTCAATGCGGTCAGGGTTGGGCCCTGAATTTTTTGTTTAAAACATTTGTGGTGTGGGGTATTTTTTGCAGTTTGCTTCTTGGCCAGCTAATATGATCTAATTATTTCTTCAAACAGAGTTTAAATTTTTTCTTGCTCTTCTAATCTTTTTTCTCATGTTTAATTTCTCTGTTGCAATTAATCGCTCCCTAGATTTCCTTTAAAAAAAAAAAAAAAAAAAAAGAGAAGGCTTTCTTGTTTGGTGGTGTTTACCTCTTACAGCTACAGTTAAAGTGCTGATGATAAGGAGAATGTTAGCAGGTTTTTACATGATAGTTTGGCAACAGAGCACCATAGAACACCCCACTGCAGTTTACATATCTTGAAAGTTATGGTGTTTTTATTTACAATAAACTCATAATACATCATCATAAACCTGCTCTATACTAAACGGGTACATTCTCACTCAGTGAAAAGAGCTTGTTGGAAGAAATTAGACTACCACTTATAGTAATACACATTTGATCTATCTGATATTTGTTCAGCTGCTACAGAGGTAGATAAAGCTTTAGGGAAATTTGATTTGTGAAGGCTGTATCTAGCTCACACCTGCCTCCTGACCAACAATTTGACTTCTGTAGCATTTATATCACCCATCATTCCCAAGAAATTTCAAAACACTGGGCCAGACTAGCCCCTCTCAGGGGGAACCCTGCAAAAAGAGGTAAGGTGGAATAGGTCTCTGAAGAGTTTCTTCACTATCATTCTGCCTGGGAAGTATTTGCCCCCACCACACAGAATGTGCCTCCACAAATCTGGAGCATCCTCCAGGACCAGAGGAGTTTCTCTATTGTGTCAGGTGAGCAGTGCCACCCAAAAGAGTTTAAAAATTCTAACTTCCTGAATCTCTGCATTTTTCACCAATGACATATACGCATTTTTGGATAAACAAAGTTGTAACTTTATTTATGAATCCTCACTTATGGGTTTTTTTTCCCAGTGGGTTTTTTTTTAATTCCTCCCTCTCTCCTCATCCCTAGCCTTACATCCTTTATAAAGTGTCCTGCCTTGTACTCATCTTAGATTGTGAGCTCCTACAGGAAGGTACTGTGTCTTTCCTATCTATGTAAATCCCCAGGCACAGCTATTTCATAAGAATAATGTGACAAAGGTAAAGGAACTCCAGCACATAAAGGGTTATTTGCTGATCTGGATGATATGAATACCTGCTGAAATTTAAAATTGAATTAATCCCAGTCATTCTTGGACTCCTTTTGTACTCACTTGCTCTTTGTAAACAGTCAAGCAAGCAATCATTACTTGCCTGAATGCTAGTCAAAAGTGAATTTTAACTCACAAAAGTTTGGTATTCATGTCAGAAGGCTGGATTTTATATGGGACGGTCAACTACTTGATAGTAGGGTACCAAGTTTGCTAAAAACTCCTTGTCAGAGCCTTGGTACAGGGGCCATTAAAACATGCCAAACAAGGATTGTGTCCTTCACATAAGGAATGCATGTGCATAAACACTTCATTTGTGTGAAATCAAGGAGAAAAAATTAAGTGTGCACTCTGCACCCATCCAATAAGTCTTACAGTTGTTTAAAAGTGACCTGCAAAATACTTTGTTGGACTTGTGCCCTTTTTTACTTCTTTATGATGCACAAAGACGACCTGAAACCGATCTTGGATTCGCAGCAACCTGGTAGACAAAGAAGCCAGGATTAGGACTAAATACCATTGTATGTGAGGAAAACTGCCAACATGAGTGTGAAAGGCTCATGGTGAAAGAAAATAAAAAGCAGTAGAAGAATAAGACCAAAAAACAGAATAGGATCATTTCCACATATTCTTCCCTATAAGAATACAACATATCATTCTACAGTGCTGGCTCTGAACAAGACTGTATACTATAGTGATATTATAGAATTTTGGGTTACTACTATTGAACAAATATTTAGCTCCCTAATTCTTGTACATTGTTCACTCCTGTTAGGCACCTACTGTTACCTGGGGTTCTTAATCTCCCTATACACTTTGAGAGGCGGAGCTGAGAACCCACTCCTCTCCTCAACATTTCCCAATTGACTAGCTTAGGCAGCTCCTCACTCAGAATCCTAGCTTTTATGAATCCAATTATTAGGTATCTAACTCTCCCCATTATATGGGCATCTAACTCATGGCTGTGGATTCTACCAGGAACTAAAGTTAAGCATTGCAATGATAAGTCTAAGTCCCCTTTATGGATCTAGCCTGAACTGCCAAGTCACTTTTGAAATGGGACTTTCTACAGTAGCAGGGTCCACCCAGGCAGTTGGCATGCAGCAGGCCAGTAAGAGGCAGAGTTACTCCCAGCTTCCTGCACACTGTCTGTGTGACCCTGCTGCCATACACTACAAGTTCTCTAGTGTGTTTTTATCTAGAGGGATAGCTCAAGTGTGCACTAAATGTTTATATAAAGAAGCTCTAAGCCATACACGTCACTTAGGCCTTGCAAAACTGAATAAAGTTATGACTAAATAGCTTTAAAAATCTAGGCCTTAGGCTCCAACTACTCTAGAAAAAAAAATTAATAACCACATCATAGCAACTTCCAACAAGAGTCCAGTTGTACCAGCAGTAGCAGTGGTGTAAATACTAGTATAGATAAGTCTCAAGTGTTTTTTGCCACCGGGCCATGGAAAATACCTGAGCCCTGTCTACATTAGCACGTTACTGATGGTGCAGCTTTTGTGCTTCTGGCTGTTACTGCAGTATGGGTACAATCTTCTCTAGTGAAGATGTACTCAGCACACACAGCAAGCCTGAATGGTCAGACTTGGGGTGAGGGAATTGGGGGAGAAAACATCCCCTCCTCAAGCCACCCCATACCCAATCTGAATCCTTAGGACTACAGCAACCCTCCACAGGAAATAATTGCAGTGGGTTAGTGTAGCAGATGATCCTCCACATTGGGGACCCCCATTACCATGGAGGAAGGAGCAAGTTTTGGCTATTATTGGTCTGTTCCTGTGAGATACTGAGCATCTTCAACTCCCAATGTCTCCAATGGGGGTTAAAGATGCTCAGTACCTCATAAGAAATGTTTGCAGGGTCAAGCCCTTGGTTTACACTAAATCAAATTCCACCTTTTAGTGAAACATTTATTCCTATGCAATCACAGACGTGATTTTCAAACTTGGGATTTTCCAAATATAGATGAGTTACTGTAATCACATACCACTAAAGCTATGACAAAATGCTGCTTTCCTAGTGATGAAGTAAAAGCCTACAAGCAGAAAAAAGGTTTCCCACTGTCCAAGAATGATTCACACTTGCACCAATGCTCCCTAGACTCAGACACACTCTGATGCATCCTGTGTGGTCTGTATTCATGACTACCAAAAGAAGATTAAACATTTTAGATACCCAATCAAACCTTCCTTCAAGGAAGTAAATTGCTACACTGAGAACTTCATTTCTCTTTAACAAGGATAACCTGATGAAGCCTGTTATCAAGACTCAAGACAAATTGGCAAGCAGGCTGCAGCCATATACCGTATAAGCTATGTTCTTTTATATTAATTAGTAAAACTGGAATAGCTTGTAAACTTTAATGCTAGTTAAAATAACTGTCGCAGTGGTGGGGATAAGGAGAAGAAAATTCATGCTTTCTCTACATAAAAATATAAGAAATGGAAAAACAAATGTAAGACTGCCTGGGGATTTGAGAGCACATTTGTTGGGGAAAAGAATTTGATAAAGATAGAAAACATGGTGGGGCTTTTCTCCAAATTCCCTCACTGATAAATGAATACTAATGCTTAACACTGTCTAATGAAGACCAGTTTACCATGCAATAAAGTCATCAATGATGAGCAGAAAATGGAGCATTTGTAAATACAATGTAACACAGAATGATAAAGCACATCTAATTTATGCAAAGATGTGCTTGCAGCAGCACGATAAATAATATCCGCATAATCAATTACCAGAAGAAAGACGGATTGAATAAATGGTTTTCTGGCAATTTATGGAAAACAAGCCTAGCACAAAAAGGACAATTTGACTTTAGTTTTAGTGCTCATCAGACAATCTTGTTAAAAGACTAAAGATATTAATGATTCAATGGCACAATATTTATAACTGTCTGTTTTCATTAGTGATGGCACAAACTTCCTACTTTTAATTTGAGAAGCAGGGAATAGAATGTAATGCTGGGGACATAAAATGTTTGCTACCCACTGTAGCTAGAGCATGCTATTTAGGTTTTTAAAATACCAAGAATTGCTATAAGGATTTGAATAAACTGCAGATTCATGCATGTATTTATGGTCTGATCCTTCACTCATTGAAGTTAGTGGCAAAGTTTCCATTGATTTGAATAGCTCAGGATCAAACCCTTGAGGAAATTCATAAACCTAATCCATTAGGCGAAACATGGCATAAACTGTTATTTTTTGACTTTTTCAGTGTTCTATTATTTGATTGGATGGCTATTCTTCCCCACGGCTTACAGCTTCAGTATGCTAGAATGAAAAGGTAGGAAGTAGCTAGATAACCAACTAACAATTAAATAATTTTGTATGACCTTCCAGGCTATGCAGGATATTTTGAAGTCAACTTTATTTTAATATGTTTTATTACAAAATGTTTCAAGGATGCCTTGAGCCTTACTTGTTCTGAGGTTTAATGAAATAATATGCTCTTCCTTGTTATCAATCCAACATCATTGGAATCTGTTACTCTTTATTTAACTACTGAACAGACACAGCACAAGTTCCAGCAAGCCAAATGTCTCCCATCTTTTCCACAATTATATGCCACAATCCTAACTTTTACAAGATTAGAGACTACAGGTTAGAGGAAGTGTGGGAGGCAGCATGGCCCAGTGGATAGTGTGATTCAGAAGACCTGAGATGAAATCTGGCCTTACTGAGATCAAATAGGAGTTTTGCTATTGACTGTAATGAGGGTCAGGATTTCACTCCTGGATTCTACACCTGGCTTTTTTATTGGCCTGCTGGGAACTTTGGACAAGTCACTTCACCTCTCTTCATCTCAGAGTACATCTACATAGTAGGAGCTAGGAGTGTATGATTCCCAGCTCACTAAACAATCACGCTGAAAATATTCACACAGCCATGGCAGCATGGCCAGCTTCTGCAGCAGCCCAGGCGAGCTGCCCTGAGTAAGTGCCCATGGGGTTCAGGTGGGTTTGTACTCAGAGCAGGTAGCCCATGCTGTTGCTGCAGCTGCCTGTGTTAGCGTGGCTACACTAATACTTTTAGCAGACTAGCTCAGAGGAAAGCTCGCACAAATATGTCTAAGGTGCTGTGGAATCATATCCCTAGCTCCTACCGAGAGATGTAGCCTTAGTTTCACTATCTATAAAAAAGGGATAACAATACTTTTTTTTTAAATGAGCTTTGAGATTTACAACACTTTAATCTATGTAAGAGCTAGATATTAATTATTATTTCAGTCTCCATGACCATTCATTGTTTGGCCTCTAGCAAGTCCAGTAGCTAATAACATTCCTGATCCTGGAGTCCATCTGCAGACTAAATCCGCATTTTGTCAACAGAACCGTAGACTTGACCAACAAAGTGCCAATTTGAATAATGGTCCTATTTATAAGTATCAGGGGATAGCCGTGTTAGTCTGTATCTACAAAAACAACAAGGAGTCTGGTGGCACCTTAAAGACTAACAGATTTATTTGGGCATAAGCTTTCGTGAGTAAAAACCTCACTTCTTCGGATGCATAGAGTGAAAGTTACAGATGCAGGCATTATATACTGACACATGGAGAGCAGGGAGTTACTTCACACTCTGTTAGTCTTTAAGGTGCCACCAGACTCCTTGTGGTCCTATTTATAGGTATTGCGGTGCACAGGCACAGCACTGAAATAACAAAGACTCATGTCATAAAGACCACACTGAACAGCTATTGGATAGTAACTTTGGCCACAACTAATCTGGGCTATAGTAGAAACCATCATCCAAGAATGAATAGCTGTGTTATTTTTTATTCCCTGCTATACAGTCTGTGTTATGATATAGTTAGGAGTAACTTATATTTTCAAATCTAAAGCATACTTTGAATGACTAATTTTCTAGAGCTACATACATTTTTCAGACCAGGGTTTGGCCAGGTGTTTTCACCTGAGCATGTAGCCACATCACACTTTTAGCATGACCCTTGTGAGGTTTGATTAAGTTGTTGGATAGCTTACATGCATCAATGTAGAGAAAACCTTGATTACCCACATCCCGAATAATTGAAACAGTTGGTTGTCCAAAGGTCTAATATTTCCCCAGAGTTTTGACATCAGTACATAACTCTTTATGCACTAGTCTGGTTTCACTGCTTAAGTGCATACAGAGTTATATACTGAGGCCTTTTTGCCTGATTCAGGACATTAAAACTTCACTGCTCAAAGATTTATATGCTTAAGTCTGGCCATCACATAAAGATGTATGAACTGAAATCCTGGAGAGCAGCTGCTGCTATCTCATACTGAGCCAAGCAGCCATGAGGAAGCCAGCTATCCATCTATAAACGGAGTGAGTCTAAAGTTCTAAGTGCCGAGTTTAAAGCTGTCTGAGTCAGCTCTACCATTATCAAAACCCCTAGTTTTCTGGTAGTTTCCAGTGTCACCTGAGATCTTTGGCTAACTCGGCTTCAACTGTAGCTGGTTTTCTTCAGTTTTGAACCAATATGATCTAACTGCCATTCTTGAAATGTGTGGAAATGGAGGTGAAAGTGGGTAGGTCTTGGAAGTTAATTACAATCAGGAAATGGCCATGAGTCTAAATATACTACCCTTATGCCAGACACTCAATAGTCAAACCTCAAAACCTTTGGAGCTTCCCCCATCTCTGATGAAAACTTATGACTAAAATGAGCTAGTAATAAACTGTAAGCATTCAAATTACAAGTGGCATTAAATAAAAAACACCATATTCATTATCTTCTGAAACTACATACTGAGATAAAGCTCAGTTTAGCACAAGAAAAGCTAAATGTAGGGCTTGTTTCTGCACCATTAAAGTAAATGAGAGTTTCACCCTTGACTTCAATGGAAACAACAGTGCCTCATCTTTCTTGTGTAAACAGACATAGCTCCATTGACATCAGTGGAGCAACACCAATTAGCACCAGCTAAAGCGCTGACCCTTAGTGAATAGGTAGCAAGATTTCTAGCAATAGTATTATATTTCTCAACTGGACAAGAATTGGACAGTTGAGGTGAAAGCTCTGTACATCAAAATGAGGTTATATTACCAGTAGAGCAAAAGCTGCATGGTAAGGTTTGTAGATAGAAGATACCTCATAAAGCCCTATATGTTCACAAAGAAATAAATCAAAATGTGTGTTTGCTCTGGCCATCTTTAAAGATCTAAGGCCAGGTCTACACTACCCCCCTAATTCGAACTAAGGTACGCAACTTCAGCTACGTGAATAACGTAGCTGAAGTTCGAAGTACCTTAGTTCGAATTAGTTCGAACTTACCTTGGTCCACACGCGGCAGGCAGGCTCCCCCGTCGACTCCGCGGTACTCCTCTCGGCGAGCTGGAGTACCGCAGTCGACGGCGAGCACTTCCGGGTTCGACTTATCGCGTCCAGACTAGACGCGATAAGTCGAACCCAGAAGTTCGATTTCCAGCTGTCGAACTAGCGGGTAAGTGTAGCCAAGGCCTTAGAATTCTAAATGCAACATAGACCCTAGGGGCTCCTGTTGTTTCAGGATAATCTCTACATCAACCCATTTCTTAAACCACAGATTTGTATATTTGAGACTATAAGACTCTCCACTCAGAGATGTTATACAGGACACTATAGATTTTTGTTCTAATAACTGATTGGATACAGTTAACAAATGAGGTTACACTTTTGGTGATCATGAACATTTCAAACCTTTATTCCAGTATTCACGACAGTAAATGAGTAAAGGCAGTAAAAATAGAAAATACCCAATAAATAGATGTTGGTCCAGCCCCTGAATATTCAACATTGCTGAGGGTATACACACTTCATATTATTTATTGTTGTAAACTAAACCATGCTCCCTAGATGGGCACAACAAGAATCCTCCATACATATATCTTCCCTGAGGTGGAAAGGGAGGATCAGCCATCTCCATGGCACCATCCCCCACTTCCCAGTCTGGCCAAATGGAGAGTCCTCCATTGGGCTGGGGACCTGTGAATGGGGAGGGGACAGGACCATGGGAGAAGCATAGGCCACGGAAAATGCACTTTGACCTCATCAGCCATCCTGGGAATCGGCTCAGAAGTGAATACAGCTTGAGGCTTTAACAACTTCTATTACAGTATTGACTTCTGAGCAGAAACCTCCTGTGCTGTGGAATCACCTTTTAAGGGGGACCTCTTGCAGCTAGCAGGATAAAGCCCTTGCAGCAAGGCACCACCCTAGCCATTCTTATGAGTGCTGATGGAGCAATTCAGGGATCTGGAAGCTACCTCTATGTGGATAAAGCTCCAGAAGACAAAACAGATTTCATGGGATCCATGGGGTTTAAACCTACTATTTGGTCTAGTGGGAGGGTCAGAAACAAAATCTTTCTTCCCTTAATGGAAAAATCTATTTAAAAAAAAAAAAACATACAAGGGAACTTTGTAAGTTTTCATTCCTCCCACCCTAAGCTCTTTCCAAAGAGTTTTTTCTGTGAAAGAGACAATCTGACCCAAAGTGTTTAGAAGCAGATTACACTTACAGGTAGGGGGTCTAATGTGGTCCAGTATTGTGCTGGTTTCATTAACGGGACAATGGGAAGAACAATCTGGCTATTAACCAAAGTGTTTGACCATTAAATAAATTTTGGCAGATGCCTCCAATAGCTATGGACAAGGAGGAACTAGAAAACTATGTAGTGAATTAAACCATACACATATCTCTGTCAAGCAGATAGCAAATTCCACTAAGACTATAGTATTTGGATGTCAGTGTATGAAGGATGGAAAAAGTGCTAAAAACTTCAATTTTATTAAACTGTAAAAAAAATAGATTACCTTTTTTCTAGACTTCATCCTATTCCTCTTGAAAAGGTCTACCACACAATTATTTAGGAGGAAGAAAATAGTGAAGAAGGAAAAGGGATATTTTGTGAAGATGGATAAGAGGGCTTTAAAATTTGAGCAGATTTAGAACACGAAGGTGATGTGGAAAGCTAACAGAATCCTAAAAATGTAAGGACCATTAATGTTGAAAGAAAATAATAGGAGTCTGAAATTTCTTATGTAGTATTCAGATATCCTGGTGATGGGCATTATACTTGTTTAAGTATCTCTTTAATAAAGAAACATGGGGCCCAATTGCTCATAGTGTTATGGTCTCTTTTACAGCAAGCACTCTGGCATTGAGAAGGGGCTGTAAAACCAGCAGATCTGGTCACATGGGAATGCCTCTAATGTAAGGGGATTCCAGAGCTAGCGCACAACCAGTGTGATGGTTCCCTGTGCATATAGCACACTGGATATGGCCAGGACACTACGGTGCTCTATTTTCCCTTGCTAAAATGGCCCCTTGGGGTGATAGGCAGCACAGTGTAACAGAGTAGCTGTGAAGCTACTATTACTTATGACAGGAGCTTGTCAGCCCCCAAACTGAGCTCAGAATACAGGAGGGGGTAAAGGTAGCTGTAAGACATGAAATCACTTTCATCCCTCAATTCCTACATGAAGAATAGCTCTAGGACCACAAAATATGATACTTGGACACTGGATTATACTGTATATTGTACAGTATTTTAATTTCTGCTCTTTGCGTGGAAGAGACACACATTTAGGAGATATATGCTAGTTGGTGTAGTTCAAAGACCACCAGAAAAAGCACTTATTGCAAAATATATAAAAAAGGAGCAGTCCCTGTTCAAACTGTTACAACAGGAATAGAGGAAATTTCTCTCTTTTTATAGGAGATAACAAATACAACAGCATATACGTCTCTAATACCTGTACTGTATATTTAATTAAGTGTTCATATAGTAAATTAAATGTTGATAACAGAGTAAAGTATATGGATATTGCATGTCCAAAGCAGACTAAGTTTTCCCAAGAGGATAAAGATCAATTCTTCACATGCGTAAACCTGGAAAAAAATGCTGCATTATTTTTAGGAATACATTTAGTGTCACTGTTCAGATTTATATTTCTGCCTGACTCAATGCACAAGTTAAATCAAAGGAGGCTGTAAAGGGAGGTTAAGGAAACCGGAAAAGGTAAAACAATGACACAGATAAGACAGCCCCTCAGATACCCACTTCAAAAGGAGTTAGGACAAGAGTTTGTACCATCCAAATTGGAGTTTTTTAAGTTTCCCAAAACTAGGGCTGAAATCAAAAGACACTTAGAGGTTAAAAAGATGCTCCCCTCCCGGTATAAAAGGAAGTGAGAAGTGGTCAGCTTAGCTGGAAGCTGACAGACGGACACAGTCAGCATGCAATGAGGCTGGCCAACTGAGCTGAGAGGCTGTAGCAAGCTAGCTATAACTTGATGCCAAGAAAGGACAGGGCACACCAAACCATATCTACTTAAGTGCTTGGGGGGAATGCCAAGCTTAGGTAAGACAGTTACAGATGCATATAGTTATTTTTAAACCTACTTCTCTCAGCTCTGGGCAAATAAATCATACTTTGTTCTATAGAAACTGCTTCTTTGTCATGTAACTCTTCCACAGACTTCCAAAAGAGAACTTTTCCCAGTTGGGCATGCTAAATAACATAGTTGACACCCAGGGAGGTGTAACCCAGAGACCCAGTTAGAAGAGTAGTGGGATTGCAGTATCTTACCCCAAAAGAAGTTAAAGCATAGGCCTGCAACTTGGAAGTGGTGCACTCTAAGGACTGGAAAAGCATTTCAGAAGGGGAAGCCTGCCCAGGGACCATGACAACCTGCTAAACATTTTCTCTTCAGTACAAGTGTATGGAAAAGGTAATAGAATGGATAGGAAAATTAAGACAGAGTAAAGGATAGAGATAGGTCTACACTTCAAAAACAGATTGAGAATATCAACTGATTTTTACCTTACACATTTTGTCCTCAGCCTCTTACTTCAGGGATTCAGTACAGGGGTTAGCGCCGCTCCTCTCAGGAAAGGACTTTATAGAACCAGGTGTAAGCCAATCCTCTTTGATTGGCTTCAGTGACCACAGCTGTTCTAAAACAGTGGCACTGGACCCAACTCTGCTTGCAGGGTCAGCTACCCTAAGACAGGACCTGGGTTTTTTTTGTTTGTTTGGGAGTTTTTTTTTTGGGAAGGGGGATTAAGCCATGAAAACATATTATGATTTTCATTGAAAATCTAAACTTGAAAACCAAAGATTTATTTTGGGGGGAGGAAGTTTCTGCCCCAGGTTTTCACTTTTTTTAAATGAACTCCCCCCCCCCCCAAACTAATGATGAAAACAAACAAATAAAAAGTTCCATGATAATTACTTGTAGTTCAAAAGGCATTTTCAATTAAAAAGAATTTCAATGAAAATTTTTTCAGCTAGTTTTTCTAATTTCATTAGAACTACAAATACAGATGTTGGCTATTTGCAATTATATACATCCTAATAAAGATTACTTCTATACGGTGCATACTCACAGTGAAACAAAATATATTTCTTGCTAGCTACCTAAACATAAATACACAGATACATTGGCTCAAATTCTCCCCTGCATTCATGCTGCTGTGTGCCATGCTAACAATTCAAATTTGTCTTAAACCAAGTGTACCCTGTGCTGGGACTAAAACACCTCAGAATAGGTAAATCCTGAAATGACTAAGAGCCAGCATAACTATTCCTATGCCCAAACCATCACAGTATGGCTGGGGCTTCTTTGTGCCCCATCAGTCCCCAAACACCGTAATAGCAATTTTCAGAGGAACAGCTGTATAGCTACTCTATATTGGGGGATCAGCCTGGCACAACCAGTCCCAAGATCAAGGGAGTGCTGGAAACCCTTTTGCATTCCCTTCACCAGAGCTGCACTGCATGATCATCATCAGGAGCCAAGGAGCTGGGACATTATGTTCAAAAGATATAAACTATTCAAACTTGAACGTCCCATGTAGTGTTAATTTAGAATCGTATTCTTATCCTTATTAGGATCTAAAACTGCAGTAAAGTTGCTGGGTTTAAATCTTTCATTAATGTAATATGCCTTTTTAATTTAAAAAGAAAAAATCTTCAGGAATCTAACATTCAGGAATGTAAAGGGCGGTCCTGATCTCCAAAAGCTCCAAACTAGTGAGAGTAAACAACAGTGATTTCAATGGGATTATTCATTTACTTCAAGTTAAACACATGCTCAGGTTCCTTGCTGGACCAGGGCCTAAGAGAACTGACAAGAACTAAGCATATTGTGTAGTGCAAGCAAGCCCTATGCAAGCTTGCCTACACAACCTTTGTCAGTATATTCCATTTTTGACATATAGGTAAAACATCCCTGCTAATCTAATTTGCATACTTTGTTCAGTAGAGATTTTGTGGAGGTGTTTCTGATTTGGTCAAATGTCCACCCACTGTAAAATACATAAGGAAAAGAGTAAACACATTTGTATCTGCAACTCATGTCTCTGGAGTAAAAGGTTAATTCATTAACACAGAGTATCATCCAGGCCCTGCAATTTACATATTGTTAAAAAAGTTGATATTTTAAATTAAATAGAAAAGACAAGGGTTACTCTAGCAACTAACAAGATATGGCAATTTTAAAAAAATAGTTTTGAAAACATAAAATTGCTGGCACTAGAAAGCAGGAATGTTTTCCATCAGAAAGGATTTCATAAAGTAAGCTGAATTCTAAAGGGATGCCGCAGTTCTGTGCCTAGTGGATTAGCATTTTAAGTACAGCCTTTAAGAATTTCCAATGTCCTTACACCAGGGAATGATGCTATTAGCGATTCAGTTTTTGCCAAATCTTAACAATTTTCATTACTTTATAACTTAGAAAGGCATACCAGTTATACAATCTCAGTATCCTGTGACTAAGTGTGGTTTTATCAGTGAAACAAACTTGACCTCATGAAATTTCACCTGCTGCTTGGCTGATTTGCATTTACATAGAATCAAGCTCTGGGACATTTTGCTTGTATATGGAATAACGGTAACATATTTTCTGAAGAATCACTACTGTAAGAGAGTCTCACTATTCCTCAACAAGAGAAAGAAGTCAAAGAACACATTGGTGCAGCCTGTACTTCACAGATCCACACAGGAAGGTTCACTAGCTACCTCCAAGTGCACTATCTCCTTATTCCCATTACTTCACAGCAGCCTTTTCATTGGCATGGGGATTCATGCAGGGAAGGGGCAAAGAATGAGTGGAGGGTGGGGCAAAGGGCAGGTATGGGGCCAGGGGACACAAACTTCTTTCCCCATTCCCTCCTCAATATCTCACAACTATTTCCAAGGAAAGGTAACATAGCCTGAAATTGTTTTACCTTTCCCATGGAGCCCTTACCCTCTGTAATGATGCTTCCCCCATTAAAGGACAATCCCTGCAGCAGCCAAGACAAGGGTAACAGAGCAAAACCTGAGCCTTTTCAAAACAATGTGTGAAAACGATGAGTATTCAATTTCCTTCCCTCTGAACAGCTGCCATTGTCTTTTCCTGCAGCATTCACATAAACAATGGAGTGTGCTCTCAATAATACTTTTACAAAGCAAATGCAAGTGGGACACAGACACTGTTGAAGTCAATTAGTTGAGGTATGCAAACAACTGTTAAGAGAAAATGTTATAATATTCACACAGCTGCCTAAGAACAAGTCATTCCTTCTCTTTTCCACCTGTTGTCTCCTATCTTATACTTAGATTGTAAAATCTTTGGGGAAGGGATTGTCTTTTTTGTGCTTTGTTTGTATGGCAACTAGCACAATAGGGTCCATGACTGGGGCTCCTAGGTGCTAAGGTGATACAAATAAATAATATGTCTTATTACTAAAAAAAACAGGAGTACTTGTGGCACCTTAGAGACTAACAAATTTATTAGAGCATAAGCTTTCGTGGGCTACTGCCCACTTCTTCGGATGCATATAGAGTGGAACATATATTGAGGAGATATATATACACACATACAGAGAGCATGAACCAGTGGGAGTTGTCTTATCAACTCTGAGAGGCCAATTAAGTAAGAGAAAAAAAAAATTTTTAAGTGATAATCAAGATAGCCCAGTACAGACAGTTTGTTAAGAAGTGTGAGAATACTTACAAGGGGAGATAGATTCAATGTTTGTAATGGCTCAGCCATTCCCAGTCCTTATTTAATCCTGAGTTGATTGTATCTAGTTTGCATATCAATTCCAGCTCAACAGTCTCTCCTTGGAGTCTGTTTTTGAAGTTTTTCTGTTGTAAGATAGCCACCCGCAGGTCTGTCATTGAATGGCCAGACAGGTTAAAGTGTTCTCCCACTGGTTTTTGAGTATTATGATTCCTGATGTCAGATTTGTGTCCATTAATTCTTTTGCGTAGAGACTGTCCGGTTTGGCCAATGTACATGGCAGAGGGGCATTGCTGGCACATGATGGCATATATCACATTGGTAGATATCACACCTGCACTCTTGTACTGCTTTTTGACCAGCTCTTGTATTCATTTCTGCACGTGTGCTTCCAAAACCTCTCTGAAAATTCTTTGAAGTCTGTCTGAAAAGCTTTTCCTCAATTCACAACACACAGGGTCTGACTTTGCACTTTGTACTTATGTAAAACTCTCATTGGGCCCTAATCCTGACTACAGCTGCTTTTGTACCTCTGGAGTTCACAGCTTGCCTGGGTTCTGCAGCTGTGAATGCTTCTCCATATCTCCTGGGGAAAGTGCTATGTGTGTATATATATATATATCTCCTCAATATATGTTCCACTCTATATGCATCCGAAGAAGTGGGCAGTAGCCCACGAAAGCTTATGCTCTAATAAATTTGTTAGTCTCTAAGGTACCACAAGGACTCCTGTTCTTTTTGCGGATACAGACTAACATGGCTGCTATTCTGAAACATGTCTTATTACTGTAAGCATACACATTTTTGGCAATATACTAGAAGTTTAAGATGGGTGAACTAGAGTCAGGGCCGGCTCCAGGCACCAGGCAACCAAGCACATGCTTGGGGTGGCACCTGGTAAGGGGCGGCCAATCTTGGGGTGGCGGGGGGCAGCGCGGCGCGGCATTCCGCGGGGGGGCGCTCCGGCGGCGCAGCGCTCGGCGGGGGGCGCTCCGGCGGCGTGGCGCATGGCGCTCGGTGGGAGGGAGGCAGCGCGGGGCGCAGCACTCGGGGGGAGGGTTCCGGCAGAGCAGTGCTCGGCGAGGGGGGGCTCTGGCGGCGCAGCACTCGGTGGGGGGGGCGGCGCGAGGCGTGGCGCTCGGGGGTGGGTTCCGGTGGCGCAGCGTGAGGCGGGGGGGGAGGCTCAGCCGGGCGGCGCTTTTTTTTGCTGCTTGGGGCAGCAAAAAAGTTAGAGCCGGCCCTGACTAGAGTGCCTAGTATTAAATGAGGCTATTGATATAATAGGCGTCACAGAAAGTTGGTGGAATGAGGATAATCCTGGTATTACTGTGTCCCATTGTACAAAATATATTGGAAGGACAGAACAGATCATGCTGGTGGGGGAGTGGCACTATATGTGAAAGAAAGCGTAGAATCAAATGAAGTAAAAATCTTAAATGAACCAAATTGTACCATAGAATCTCTATGGATTGTAATTCCATACTCAAATAATAATATAGCAGTAGGGATATATTACTGAATGCCTGACCAGGACGGTGATAGTGACTGTGAAATGCTCAGGAAGATTAGAGAGGCTATTAAAATAAAATAAAAAAACCTCAATAATAATGGGGAATTTCAACTATCCCCATATTGACTGGATATATATCACCTCAGGACGGGATGCAGAGATAAAGGTTCTTGACACCTTAAATGACTGTGTGACAGGTTCGGTCACAGAGACCCTCTTGGGACTGTCACCTAACATGCTGAGACTACCTCTTGAGCCCATTTTCTCTGCCAGTTTGGGCCTTCAGAACCCTGCCTTGTTGAGCCAGACACACAAGCCTGCTGCAACACAGACCCAGCTGCAGACTTAACTGAAAACAACTTAAGAAGTGCTCCTTTCTCCAGCACCCAGACACCCAGCTCCCAATGGGATCCAACCCCCAAATAAATCTATTTTATTCTGTATAACGTTTATACAGGGTAAACTCAGAAATTGTCCGCCCTCTATAACACTGATGGAGAGAGATGCACAGCTGTTTGTTCTCCCAGGTATTAATTACTTACTCTGGGTTAATTAATAAACACAAGTGATTTTATTAAGTATAAAAAGTAGGATTTAAGTGGTTTCAAGTAATAACCGAGAGAACAAGGTAAGTTACTAAGTAAAACAAAATCAAAGCACACAAGGCTAACTTAATACACTAAGAATCTAGTTACAAATACTAACAATCGCACCCTAGATGTTATCTCAGGTACAATCCTTTTCAGACCAAAGTTGTAGTTTATGGGCTGGGTCCAGCAATCACTCACACCCCCGTAGTTACTGTCCTTTGTTCCAGTTTCTTTCAGGCATCTCTTTGGGGTGGAGAGGCCTTCTCTTGAGCCATCTGAAGACAAAAATTGAGAGACTTCCAGGGCCTTTTATATTCGCTCTCTTGTGGGTGGAAACCCCTTTGTTCTTCTGTGCAAAATCACAGCAACAAGATGAGGTTTGTAGACAACAGGGCAAGTCACATGTCCATGAATGATTCAGCTTTTTGCAGGCTGACACCATTGTTTACATGTTAGTTTGAATTTTCCCAGGAAGCTCAGATGTGGATTGGCGTCTCCCAAAGATCATTGTAGTTAAGTACTCCGAATTACTTGAATAGCCCCTTCACAATATGTTGGCCAAATCTCTCTTATGTGTTTCCTACAGCAAACTCTTCAAATACAAACAGAGCCAATGCTCATAACTTCAGATATAAAAATGATACATGCATACAAATAGGATGAATACATTCAGTAGAACATAACCTTTGCAAAGATAGGTTACATGGCATATGTAGCATAAAACATTCCAGTTATGTCATATTTATGTTCATAAGCATATTTCTATAAACATATAGATTGCAACATCACAGACTGCTTCTTGGAGCAGCTAGTTCTGGAATCCACAAGAGGAGAAGCAATTCTTTATTTAATCCTGAATGGAGCACAGGATCAGGTGAAAGAGATGAATATAGCTTCACCACTTGGTAATAGTGACTGTAATATAATTAAATTTAACATCCCTGTGGCAGGGAAAACACCACAGCGACCCAACACTGTAGCAGTACTGGACAAACTGGTTGAAACTATAATAAAGAAAAAAATTGTCAGGCATATAGATGAACATAATTTGTTAAGGAATAGTCAACACGTTTTTTGTAAAGGGAAATCATGCCTCACCAAACTACTAGAATTCTTTCAGGGGATCAACAAGCATGTGGACAAGGGGGATCTAGTGGATATAGTGCATTTAGATTTTCAGATATTAAGCAAGGTAAGCAGTCATGGGATAAGAGGGAAGATCCTCTCATGGATTGGTAACTGGTTAAAAGATAGGAAACAAAGGGTAGGAATAAATGGTCAGTTTTCAGAATGGAGAGTGGTATATAGTGGTGTCCCCTGGGGGTCTGTACTGGGCCCAGTCCTATTCAACATATTCATAAATGATCTGGAAAAAGGGGTAAACAGTGAGGTGGCCAAATTGGCAAATGATACAAAACTACTCAAGATAGTTAAGTCCCAGACAGACTGCAAAGAGCTACAAAAGGATCTCTCAAAACTGGGTGACTGGGCAACGAAATGGCAGATGAAATTAAATGTTGATAAATGCAGAGTAATGTACATTGGAAAACATAATCCCAACTATACATATAAAATGATGGGGTCTAAATTAGCTGTTACCACTCAAGAAAGAGATCTTGGAGTCATTGTGGATAGTTCTCTGAAAACATCCACTCAATGAGTAGCAGCAGTCAAAAAAGCGAACAGAATGCTGGGAATAATGAAGAAACGGATCGATAATAAGACAGAAAATATCATATTGCCTCTATATAAATCCATTGTATGCCCACATCTTGAATACTGTGTACAGATGTGGAAGTCCCATCTCTCTATATATATATATTGGAATTGGAAAAGATACAGAAAAGGGCAACAAAAATGATTAGGGGTATGGAACAGCTGCTGTATGAGGAGAGATTAATAAGACTTGGACTTTTCGACCTGGAAAAGAGACAACTAAGTGGGGGATATGCTAGAGGTCTATAAAATTACAACTGGTGTGGAGAAAGTAAATAAAGACGTGTTATTTACTCCTCATAACACAAGACCTAGGGGTCACCAAATGAAAATAATAGGCAGCAGGTTTAAAACAAACAAAAGGAAGTATTTATTCACACAACGCACAGTCAACCTGTGGAACTCCTTGCCAGAGAATGTTGTGAAGGCCAAGACTATAACAGAGCTCAAAAAAAGAACTAGATAAATTCATGGAGGATAGGTCCATCGATGGCTATTATCCAGGATGGGCAGGGATGGTTTCCCTAGCCTTTGTCTGTTAGAAGCTGGTCGTGGGCGACAGGTGATGGATCACTTGATGATTACCTGTTCTGTTCATTCCCTCTAGGGCACCTGGCATTGGCCACTGTTGGAAGACAAGATACTGGGCTAGATGGACCTTTGGTCTGACCCAGTATGGCTGTTCTTATGTAATAACCTGAGCTGGTGTTTAATTGACATAGCTCTATGTACTTCAGTGAAGCTATGCTGATGTATGTTAGCCAAGGAGTCAACACAGTCTGCTTTTAATATGCAAATAAAATATTTTCTCAAAAGAACTTATTTATAGGTTGAATGAAATAGATGAAATGAAAGTGTATCCATTTTTAATATGTTCTAAAACAATAAGGCAAAACTTTAGTAGTTAAGAAAACCTAGATGAGTCCTATTTTTCTCTTTTTTATTGTAATAATTGTGGTAGAAAGCTATAAATACTTTTTCCTTGATTACCCACTTCTAATTCTTGGGAAATATTTTACTTAAAAGAAGTGATGTGATTTTTGAAACAACAATTACAATGAGAATAATGGATAAAAGGCAATGGGAAGGAAATGACTTGGTCACTGATCCTGTAATGAGCTGCATGTGGATGGAGCCTTTCTCCTGCACAGAGCTTATTGCAGGACTGGGGCCTTGGTCTTTTACCCACTATGGCCCTGATCTTGCAAGCACTTATAAAATTAAGCACATGCATACTAGGTGTAATCTAACTGATATCATTGGGTCTTCTGATAGTTAGAAAGATAAATACACATACAAGTATTTGTGGGGTCGGGGTTTAATGCCCTCTCACTCCCCTCCTTTCAGCATGCACACGATCCTGCAGTCAGATCTGCACAAGCAGCCCTTCTGTCTGTGGGAATCAGATTGTTTTACGCTGAGCTCAGATTTTCTTCCACTCCATCAAGGATAGTTTTGCCACAGGATTTTTCTTGCAATAGTTTTTTTTTTGTTTTGTTTTGTGGTAGAATCAAACCCTTTATACCTAACCCCTGTAGCCTCCATGGGAATTATAATTTATAGCTGTGGATGAGATATCAATATATTTAAACTTCAAATCTTTCATAATGTCACAAGTAAAATAACAAATGTGTCATAGAATTATAGAATCATAGAATATCAGAGTTGGAAGGGACCTCAAGAAGTCATCTAGTCCAACCCCCTGCTCAGAGCAGGACCAATTCCCATGATTTTCAATGGTCGTTTATAACCTTCCCCCCCCACCCTTCTATTTTTCCTTTCCTATTAAGGCTCACTGGATTTTTTACTGTTTGATGCTGAGAAGTGTGGACATGTAAAGAAAAGATCAAAGTGTACTCCTGGTAAATAAAACTCGCCAAAAATTACTGCACAAATGCTGGTAAAAATCTGACTTCATTCAAGAATAACGGACTAGTAAGGATCAAAGGAAAACATTAAAAATCAGCCAGGAATTAAAAAAAAAAAAAGTTGTGAAATTTGGTTAGACAAGAGCAAGGGGGAAGATGCTGCACATCATCATCTAATTTAATTTGATCATTTTCACACTTATGATAAAGTGATCGACAGGAGATTAGAAATTCAAAAGTTCAATAGCATGCAGAGAGGTCAGTGAGCATGTCTGTTGAACATAAAACCACAATGTTTATATTAAATATGGTAATATTTCACATCTAGATTAGATATTAAAATATGGGAAAAGCAGGATTTTACCTTGAGGGACAACTGTTTTAATGGCCTCTGCTTAATAAGGCTGTCACTTGTAAACACAGTCACTCTATTTTTTTTTTTTTTTAAATTTAGAAAGAGAGAGCTTAAAGAGGCTCTGTTTGTATGAGTGTATTAGATGTAGGTTATGTGTGAGAGAGAAAATGTACACATAGGAACTAAGCCAAGCCACATCAGACCAGTGCAACAGTTAGCCCAGTATCCACTCTCTAACAGGGGTCAGTACCAGACCAGCAACATCAGAGGAAAGGGAACAAACACCCGTACTAGACAATTCTGGAGCAACCTGCCCATGTGGGAAGTTTTTCTTGTGGTCAGATGTTTGTCTGCGTGTGTGTTCTTTCAACGTGCTGTTCCAGCTCTATGCAAATAGCGGAGATAGCAACTCTGATCAAGCGCCCCAATAAATCCACAGACTTGGTTCGTAGTGAAGGAACTTGATCAGGTTCATTGTCAACAAAGCACGGTCCTAATGCCTGGCTCAATGATTACAGGTACACTAACACATGTATGCCTGTTGCAATGGCTTTGCCCCTTGGCCAGCCAAAGATACTGCCTCTGAGATATATCATTATACACAGTTACAAACAAGTTACCCATTATTCCTGACATATGTAGGTGCCACCCTCTGATGTATTTGGGTGGCACCCAGTACCTTGGTTCGATCAAAACATCTCTATCATGCTGTCCTCCTGACTTCATCTTTAGGATGGGTCAGTGTGTTCCTGTTATCTTTGGAGAATGTGTTTGGTATCAAGGTGTTCTGGTAGCACCTTTCTGGAATGTGTTTGTGTATATATTCTTAGTCCTATGTAGTGCTAGGCATATGTGTTTCTGCAATAGCAGCCCTGTTCTTGCCAGAGTCGGAGAGAGCAGAGCCTGCCTTTTGCTCACAACTTAAAACTTTGCTCATATAAAGCAAAGTTTTAACTACTTTAGTCCAGGCCTCAGGCTTCTGATACATGGCCTTATATTTCAGGGCCTCTTCCTACTACACTTCTGAACAAGCAGCTGCTACAGTTGGTTTAAGCCCTGAAATATAAGGGTGTGTATTCGTTATTATAATTATACAAACATATTATCTAAATTACTGTCAATGTGCTTATTCCTAAAATATATAATCCTAGGGCTCAGTGATATCTTGTGACACTGAGCCCTGGTCTACACTGAGGTGTTGGGGGGGGGTCGACCTAAGATACACCAACTTCAGCTATGCGAATAGTGTAGCTGAAGTCGGCGTATCTTAGGTCGACTTACCTGGCCGTGAGGACAGTGGCGAGTCGACCACTGCCGCTCCCCCGTCGACTCTGCTTCCGCCTCTTGCAAGCTGGAGTTCCGGAGTCAACGGGGAGCATTTTCGGGTATCGATTTATCCGCGTCTAGATGAGACGCAATAAATCGATTGTCAATAGATCGATCCCTACCTGCCGATCTGGTGGGTAGTGAAGACCTGCCCTGAGTTCCACAGGTTAATTGTGTGTTGTGTAAATAGTATTTCCTTTTTTCAGCCTTAAATTGTTGGTTGTCAACTACAATTAAGGTATATTTTAACCCTTCTTCATAATACTAGAAAAAATAAAGTGCCTGGTTTACCTTATCTGTACTATTCTGGATCTCTAGATCTCTCTCTATCACTCCTCTAAACTAAATATTCTCAATCTTCTCAGTCAGTAATACAGAACATCTCTAATCATTTGTCACCCATTTTTGGATACCTTTGGTTTTCTTCTTGTGAGATAGGGTAACAAAGACAGAACACAGTATTCCAGGTGCGAACATAAATAAAGATTCTAGTATATTATTTTCTATTCCAGTCTTCTGCAGTATAGAAGTTTGCAGATTTGACTATTACTGCACATTGAGCAGATGCTTACTTGCAGGTGGTCTTGATCTGTACATGAAGGAAACAAGGCACAGGCAACAAGACTGGGTTTAGTGTGGCAGGTTGTAACTTTATTAAATAATGCCAAAACAGCAGGGCAGCAGCGTGAAACTTCCCAACCTCTCCTTTAACTGTAGAGGCAGTTATTTAAATGGTTGCAGTAAGAATACACCATTTAATCAAGAGGTTAAGGTGATGACACTTGGATCCTTGGATTCAGCCCATGTTGCAATCCCTTGCTCTCTCCCCACATGTGGGGGATGAGCGTGCACATGAGACTGGCTCTGTCTGCACAAGATTTCAAAACACCCTCATCCCAAACCAATCCGGGTCAGTCCCAGTCCCTCCTAGGTCCTGTGCTTGGGCTTACTCCAGTATCTCATAACTCATTCACTCCATCTCTTCATACTAGACACCTGCTGCAATTTGCAGTAACATTTTGGGAATTTTTTCTGTAATTTAGTTTCCCTTTTCTCTCTCCTAACAGAGCAGCCAGATCTCCAGGATGCAGTGGGTCAAACTTGTCAAGTGGGAAAATCCCTTCCTGAACCCTGAGAAAGCTGTCTTGGTAGATTCACAGTATTCCCAGAGATTCAGCCAGAGACCTGCACACATCAAGGGTGGGATAGAGTCTGTGGGGGCTGAATGGCCTCCCATTCTCAGGAGGGGCCTTTTATTTCAAGAGGGGACTGGATCCTGTTACCCTACCCCTTCCCACCCCCTGAAACTGGCCAATCAGAGACTTGCACACTACTCCCTTCCTCCAAACATATTCATTCTTCCTGCCTAGAACGGAAGGGAAGGAGGAGTTATGACCCCCCCACACACACATACACTCACACAAGCTGGTGGAAGGAAAAGGCTTAGGCATCTACCTGTAATATCCATTTTATTTTAAAACTATTTAAAAACCCTAAAAACAAATCAAAGTGTTTTATTTTGGACTGAACAAAATGTATTGCCCAACCTAAAACTTTTTTTAAATTATTTTTTTGGTTCTGCCACTGAACTGAAAAGTCAGTTATTGACTGTTCCACTTATCACCCATTTGTATTCAATTAGGAGGAGAAGGAATCATGTACAGTTCAGATTTGGCTATATGAATTCTGATAAGCCTTTTCATCCTTACCATGTTTCAGACTGAGTTTTAAAAAAAAAAAATGATTAGTTTTTCTACATTAAAAATGGTAATTAATAATATATTTTGATTTTTCTAACACTTTGCATTTTGTGCATTTAATCCATTTACAAGTTGATGGCTTAGACATCATTAGAAGAGATTCTTCATACATCAGCAAATGTGTTGTTTTTCCTTCATATGAGTCTATGGTTAATTTTCTGGAAATTTCAGCTTCTGTACTTCCCCTTATCGGTTTCTCTTCCCCACCCCCTCCTTTTTTCCTTCTCTGTCTACTTTTCTCTCATTTTATTTCCTCCAATTTTTTCTTTTCCACCTCATTTTTCACCCCATCAATCTCATGCAACACTTTGAAAGCATTCTCTGAAGATTGTCCCACTACCACTAGCCCATATGTTTATGAGGCATATTCATTTTCAATCCATTAAATTGTCATATGGACTACCTAAATGACTAGTGTGCAGTGACATATCCCATCTTGCTGCTCAAAGATTTTACTTGGCCAGCTAGCCCCAAACCTTACTATACAACGGTAATATGCATAAAAATTGCACTCCACTTTGCACTGCTCAAATTAGAGTTGGATGCCAGATTGCTTGAAAAAAATATACAGGAAAGTACACAGCTGTGGCCGTCTCTAACTAAATGAATAATGCAATATCAACATCTGTAGGATTTTTGAAATGCTAAATGCTAAGACATGAAGTCTCTGCTGAGGACACAGATGGTAATGATGTTGTTCTTGCAGTGGTTCCCACCAGAAACAGATTGAGTCCCGTAATCAGATTGGACTACTAATGGCTGAAACAATACACTCCTTTAACAGCACTAGCACTCAACGCATCTCAAAATGATAAATGCTTGCTTTGTGGGTTGCATTTAATTCCAAGCTTTGTTAAGCTAAAGAAATCCAGTAATGAATATGGACATCTTCAAGCATGAATACAGATGCCAACATCAATTGGACTCAACAGGTGAATTTAATCTGAAAATCCAAGTCAAGATAGAATTAAAATAAATTTTCCATTCAATTAAAAAAAAGTCTTATGTTTATCTCAGCAAAATACAATTAGGCAAACTCTTCCTATGTGCAAATAATACATTTTTATATAAGGTAACTTTTTTCCTTTTACAGTATACACCATGTCTATGCAAACAAAAAGGAAAACAAACAATAGCCTTTGAAAACAGTTAACTAAAAAGGTCCATCCATCGGTAGATGTTCTAGGATATCTATGGAAGACAGCACAGTGTCTGCCAGTCTGCTCTCTGCCCACTACCCATCCCCCCCCTTTTTTTTAAACAAAAGCACAAACCACCCTTGTGCTCATAGTTTATCAAGCAACAACAAAAAAGTTATTTTGCTCAAGTGATCTGATGTCCTTGGAATCAGAAGAAAAGGTAAATAAAACTACCAGAAAAGGCAGCATGGAAAATTAAGAGGGGCTCGGAATTGGCGGTATATTACAAGAGGCTGAGGGGGGAAGTGATGGCAGTGCCAAACAGACCTATGGGGAAAAAGCATAAAGTGCACAGTTCAGCTTGTCTGGGAAGCTGTAGTTGAAACAGTTGATCCCAAATGCAACCAGTCTTTTTGGCTGCGGGTAGGCTCTTCAATAAAGAATGAGAGTTATTTATTTTGTGAATTGAGGCAGCTGAGACACATATCACTGTACCCACACTGAGCAAGAACATTTGGGAAATCTAAAAGTCCATATATAAAAAGACAAGATGCTGAAACAGGAAGTTCAGGATCTTTGTAGAAGTGGAGGTGCTGTGTGTTAAATAATCACAATCACCAATTTTTTTGGATTAACCCAAATCAAGCACCTATTACTACATTTATAAGACCGTTCTGTTCTCCCTTTGGTTCTTGCACCAGTCTAACTGCTAAGAAAGGTTCAGCACTCTGACAAAAAGAGATCCGCCCTATACAATAGTTTCGTTTTGTATTTTTTAACTTTAGGAAATGTGTCTGGAGAGAGAGGAACTTACCTCCTGTTGGTCTTGGAGTTCACATCTAGTGGCTGTTGCAGATGTGTTCAGACTGTTATACACATGGATAAATACTTGATTTGGGCACAACTTCCCTGCTTTCCTCTCACTGTATTCTTCTGGACAGGAATTGGGTGAAGCTAGTGACTCCCTTGGTCTTGTCTTGCCAAGCATTCCATTTGATTCACATGGACCTGTGGAGTATGAGGGCGATGTGGTCCTGGGACCTGCTGGCAGAGGGGCCCAAAATAGGCTTGATTTCCTTTGGGATCAATCTCTTCAGAATTTGACTTTATCTTAAATGGCTACCCAGCAAAGGAGGGGGAGGGCCCTGTCACTGTGGTTATGAGAGCCAATTAAATTCAATATGTAGATGGCCTTGAATTTATTCCTTCAGCAAAGCATTACATTTTGCCAGAAAGCCCATTTTTGAGGAGAACCCACTATTAAACATCCAGCAACAAAACAGAAGAGCAGTTTAAATGTTATTCTCTCTTCCTAAAGAGAAGAAATTCTGAAGAGCAGTTGGTGGAAAATCCTAGTGCCATTGGGCAGGAGTGAGCTTTGACTACCACAAAATCCCCGAAGGGATCCACTCATATGTAGAGAATTGCCAAATATACTTTTAAGAGACAAAGTTTACTATAAAACTGAGCTTCCTAGATCATGGCATCCTCTCATGGGAAAAAAACTTGGTAGCACTTTCCCCAGGAGATATGGAGAAGCATTCACAGCTGCAGAACCCAGGCAAGCGGTGAACTTTAGAGCCACAGAAGCAGCTGTAGTCAGGATTAGGGCCCGTACTCCTTCCTAGACAGTCTTTTCCCATTCTGTATGTGTGAAATTGATTTTTCCTTCCTAAGTGGAGCACTTTGCATTTGTCTTTGTTAAACTTCATCCTGTTTAACTCAGACCATTTCTCCAATTTGTCCAGATCATTTTGAATTATGACCCTGTCCTCCAAAGTAGTTGCAATCCCTCCCAGTTTGGTATCATCTGCAAACTTAATAAGCGTACTTTCTATGCCAATATCTAAGTCGTTGATGAAGATATTGAACAGAGCCGGTCCCAAAACAGACCCCTGCGGTACCCCACTCGTTACGCCTTTCCAGCAGGATTGGGAACCATTAATAACAACTCTCTGAGTACGGTTATCCAGCCAGTTATGCACCCACCTTATAGGATCCCGTGGGCCGTCGTAGTTTGCCCACCTCTGCTTTAAATTACATGTCCATATTAATGAGTTTTAAATCTTTCATAAATGCAATGCTTGTGAACAAACAGCAGCCCTGGCTCAAGCCATTCATAGTGCATGCAAAAGCTGTATAAGCTTCCTCAACACATCTGTTAGCGCCCCTCAGTCTTGCTCTGCAACACATCTCCTATTCCAGTTCTGGAGTTTTGGGCCTCTCCTCCAACAAGACCTCTAATCATTACAAATTATTTCAAAATATGTGGTGGCTATATAATGCAAACAAGTATCTACTGGGAATAGATTTTTTAAAAAATTATATGAATAGCAAATGAGTTAAATGAGCTCTTGTATGACAAAGTATCTGTTCCCAAAGCATATGTTTCAATATATTAGAAAGCAAATCACAACCAAAGAGTTTTATGATGGTTATATATTTTGACAACTGGCAAGTCTGTCACATGTTATGCTGTAACAAAAAGTATAAGGCATTACCCAGCATAGAACTCTGACACATGCCCAACAGGAGTACTACAATTAAAGTAGTCTGGGGAACTACTTGTGCTGAAAATTAAGCATGTTGTGCTATTATGGATCAGGGTCAGAATACACGGCACCGTGTTGGATCACACCTTATGTTATGCTGTAACAAAAAGTGAATACATTTAATTTATGGTTCCTATTTTCCAAAAGGCAGAGTCAGAGAATGTTCTATTCGACACACAGTGGAACAGATTCTACCTTCAATTATATCTTTGCAATCCCAATTAAAGGGGTTGAGGCTGTTTATGTTTATTATGGGAGGGCCTAAAGGCCAACCAAGAACTGGACTCCACTTTGTATACAAACACAGATTACTAGCATATTCTCTCTGCCCTGAAAAGAATAGAGATCCATTTATGGAAATCAGTTTATAGGACTGGAGTTCCAAGAGAGCTTCAAAATATTGAAGAACCTCACTTAGAGTTAACAAAATGTTTTCTGAAACCTTAAACTATGTAAAAATCTGAGCTGTATCATATGAAACACTGGAAATAAGGATAGAATAAAGGCCAAATATTTCTGAACTGTCTCAGGAAAACTAATCCTTCTTAATTCATGCACCATTACTGGGCTCTGATATTAAAATGCCTCTTGCCTTTAGGCTGATGTATTCAGAATTACTCACTTGTTTTAATTCATATTTTATTTATAGGCTGTATGTATTTTTATGCAGCACTTACTGTGGTAGCACCCAACAATTAAAACAAGCATAAATTAATCTCTCATTCACGGACAACCACTTTAAATTAATGAACTATAGGGCCTGCCATGAAATTTAATTAGAGCCTTTAGAAAGTAAATATGACTTGCATTGTGCTCTAAAGTTCACAACATATGGCCTTTGGTAGAGTAGCCCCTGGGATCAGCGGCTATTGACCTCTGTTATATGACCGAAGAATTAAACTTTTGTGAACCTTACCCATGTTAGGTGACTGGGGACAGGAAATAATCATTACTCTCTCACCAGTCATCGCTCATTAGAGGAAGGATGGTCCCAGTGGTCAGGGTGGTAGGCAGAGACCTGGGATCAATTTATTGCTTTACTTTCAGCTTTCTGTGTGACCTTGGGCAAGAAACTTTGCCTTTCTGTGCCCAAATCCCCCCCATATGTAAAATGGGAACAGCAGCACTTTCCTTCCTCACAGGTATGTTGTGAGGATAACTATGTTAGAGGTACTCACATACAACAGTAAGGGTCATATAAGTACCTTAAAAGGATTGGAGTGGAAACACTCCTGTGTGCCACACCTTTATAATCTCCAGAGGGAGTGAATTTCCAGCCAGAGATAACCCTCAACCACAACTCCCTGAACTTGGGAGCTATGCTGGGCACTAGGCCCGCAGCAAAAACTGGAAAGTACTATGTGGAGCAAGAGCTCCAGTTTCCTCTTTCTGCTGCAGGGGGCCAGGGCCTTGGCATGCACTAGAATGGATAAAGGGGCTGCCAACACAGGAGCTTTCACAAGCCTCTGACATCACTGCAGCTCACCCAGTTTGCGCTCCTCCTCTTGCCTCAGAAAATGTTTAGTGAGAAGTGACTGTGATAAGGGAGACGATATAGCCTCAAAGCTATGTGACTTCACTACTATCCTTTAATGAAATTTTCCCGCAGGGGAGCTTTTTTTTTTTATTTTAATCCTGGGGAGGGGAGAAAAAATGCTCAGCTATCATGGAAGTGTTGAGGTAGAGGGTTATGCTGCGGGTGATTGGTGCTTCCCACCCCCCACCCCGCCGACTCTACCTTAAAATCATGTCCAAGAAGATATCTGATTTAACACAATTACACTAGAGTTTAGTATAGTGCATCCATTTAAATAGGAGGCTACATCTGCACATTAGCCTTTGTGTAATCCTTATTTACCTTATGCCTTAGTTCCCCCTGTGCCACTCACATCAGGCAATCCAGTTCCTCCACTGATTATGGTCGCTCACTAGTTATGGTACTTCTTTCCCAGATGATGTCAGTGCATATAACATGTCTTCTGTCAGTTCTTCCTTGGCTTTCCTCACTCTTTTTTTCCTCTTCAAGCGCCCAATTCAATGTTTGCTTACCATGTATACGATATGGAAGATAGGAGACGTGTCCCAACCACCAGAGCTGCCTTCTTTAACTTAACTCTTAATTCTTCTACTGCTACCAACAGTAACTCTGCCACTGTTACCAACAGTCCCAGTCCCAAGCCGGGATAAGAGAGAAGCGTTCTGATTTGGGTTTGAGAGCCACTCAAGTAACAGAAACAGTTCTGTTGCAGTAAACCAAAACTTGAGGACAGCAGGTGCAAATGGAGCTCAAAAATGTACGTCTGACTCATCTCAGTGAAAGGAAGCTGAGATCTTGAGACACTGAATCCCAACAACCAAATCTGTAAAAAGAGCAGGCACCTGGAATGTACATGTTTCATGTAGTATGGAGAAGCTGGCACAGGTTGCATGAGAAATGAAAGAAATATAATTTGAATATATTTGGCATCAGTAACATAAGATGGGCAGGAAGTGGCAAGATAGTATCTGATGGTGCTACAATCAGATACTCAGTAGGAGGAAGAAGAAAGAAAGACTATTGTAATACAAAGAAATAATTATTCTGTGTTCTGGACAGTGAAATTACTGGAACGGATACCATGAGCAGCCAACTCAGTGTTATAGTACACTATCAGGTTAAAAATATTCCTATAAGTCAGATTTCCTTATCTATGTCACAAAGAACACCTCAGATCATTTTAAAAATGAAAGTATTCTTGAAATGAGATTTGTTTTGTTTGTACCATTTTTCTCAGATTGGGTATTTCAGTAGACCAATAAGTGTAATTTTTTATACATAGTCTACTTCTTGTAAATTTCACTTTCATGTTCAACGCTGCAGTGGATGTGACATAACCACTTCATGCTCCAGGCAAATGGATTCACTCCAAACAGGTGTTTGAAAAAAGTACAGTTGCGGCCAAACACAAATGAACTAGGACTCCTGGCCTGTAGGCAACTCATCTTAAACTATCAGATTCTTAGTATCTGAACAAAACACAAACATGCATCCTCACAAACTAGCCATAAGCATGACAGTCATTCTCCTAATAGCTGCTTCCAAAAGAGTGGCAGCGACGATGAAAAATCCAAATCAGCCAGAATAATTTGTCATGATATAACAAATTCTTTCCCAATTCCAGATACTATGATCAGTGCTATAACCAGTGTCTCTTGGAGCAAGGGTCATAAGAGTATTAATATTACTAAGCCCAATATCTGTCCAAATACAAATGTAGCCCTTGCACTCCTCTGAAGGGAGGGAGAAGTATGGAAATAATCTCAAAGTCATTAGTGTAGTGTTCTGGAAATGCAACTAGCAATCAATAAGCCTTTTATTCTTTCCCACCACAAACAACTTGGTTCCAGGGAATCACAGCAACTGGAGATTATGAATTTGTTAGTCATGCTCCCAGCTGTAGGGCAGCCAGCCATGTTCCCAGATGTAGCCCATTCCATAGAGGTTGAAAAATAAGTGAAAGGGGGATAAGCCAGACATATAGAAGGGGGTTGCATGGCAAACATACCCTCAGGAAAGTAGAAAAGATTGGAATTTTAAAAATAAACACATAAAAATAAGGTGTTTACATAATCTAAATCCATTAGAAATTTGTCTATAACCTAAATGTGGGACCATATTTGACCGGACATGGTCCTTTTAAGTAATATGATAGCTCAGTGAAAGAGGCAAGCTCTCAAGTACTTAGATCCTAGAGAGTCTAGAGCTTTAAAACGCATAAACAACATCACTGTTAAGTGACTATCAATTACTAGTTGTCATGCCTAATTGGCATGCACCTGGAGAGCTTAGTACACATCATACAATTGAGTAGCCAATCTTTCTATTAATATTTGATTCCAGTTGTTGTACTGAATGCCCAGTTTTCAGTTTAAAGCTATTTTTTAAAAGAATAAGTCCCTTCACACAATGTAATTTATATTACATATAGAAATTCTGGAATGCATTCATAATTTAATTGTGATTGGAGACTGATAAAAATATGAGGTTACATATTGAACAGATAAGATTGAAGTATTCATTGAAAGTCTATTGAAAAACAAACTCATTACTTGGAATGGCTTTCCCAAAGGCCACTTATACTTTACTTTGACAATCTGTTATTTATAAGAATAAAAAATATTTGTATTAGGTTTCATAAGGGGAAATATTTATGTTAAAACAGCACAAGAATGCAAATCATTCTTCAACATTTGGTTCTGAAAGATATAAGAAGGAAATTGTAACCTGAAGGAAAAAAAAAGTGTTTTCTTTAAGATTATAGCAATTCACTTCAAAAATTTTACAGATGAAGCTAATATTTAATGAACTAAACAATTTATTCTATAGGTCCTTGAAGTAAGTGAAATGTTTGCCTGCTCCTTTTTCTGATTTATAGAATTTCTAAACAGTGATTTACCATCCTACTGGGGATATCCTTAATTTGGTTATTTTTGAATTAATAATTGTACCATAAAATTGTTTAATTATGCCTCTAAAATATCAAAAGAAGTCTTCATAAAGGTCACAGTTTCCATACAGAAAGAGGAACCATACAGTTTCAGTCAGAATGGCCTTTTAAGTTGAGAGAACAACAAGCCAAAAGTAAATTGTTCAGTAGACAGCTCAGTGTCTCTCTCTCCTGTTGCAGTCAGTATCACTCTGCTTAATCAAAAGGCAGCTGTCATGTGCAGACAGGAGGCTCTTAGTAATTAAATTGTACCGTACACAGGAAATAAAATCAAACAGGTAAATAGCACACCACTATATAAAGATTCATAGACAAATCTTCATTGGATTTACACCAGGCTCAAATTTGGCCCACTGTCATTTCCTTACCACTGCTGAAATATTTGATATACTATACTTTAGAAATACACTTCTCTATAAAAATTACAGAAAGATCCTAAATAATTTCCTATTGTAAAATTAAGTTTTAATTACACACAAAATACCATTAAAAGAACATTAACAACGTGCAACCTTATTTCAGCCCTCTTGTTCATATGCTTTTTGATCCAGTCTGGAATTACAGGATTACAGACTATTTACACTGTTATTCAATGCACAAGATGGCTGGTGTTCACTTAATGAGCGGCTGGCTATTCAGTATTTTGTTTTATCTTTGTTGTTGAATGTGCAGCCCTATACCTTATTTACCAAACACTATTTGAATTCCAACCCTCCTGCCCACATTCCTGGTCCCCATTGGGTCATAGTCACAGTCTCCATCTCCAGAGTCCTCAACAATCTCAGAATTCTTTAGTCTCTTTGCTAAACCAGTTCCACTTCTCCCCATTATCCTTCATCGCCTCAGTGCTTTTCAGTCAGTCTCCTTGCCCAGCTCTTCAGCTGATCTCACTTCCCTCCCAAACCTGCTGGCTCCCAGTCCCCACCCCATTTCCCTCCCTAGCTCCCAGTCTCAGTCTCCTTTCCCTCTCCTCCAATCCCAGTCTTTGCCCTTGGCTCCCAGGCCCAGTCTCTTTGCAAAGACAGTCAGAATAGGGTTTCCAACTGTCTAATCACACAAACCCAATCACCTTTGCCCCACCCTTTCTCCAAGGCCCCTCTCCCTCTGTCGGTTGCTCTCCCCCATCCTCACTCACTTTCACCGGGCTGGGGCAGGGGGTTGGGGTGCAGGATGGGGTGTGGGCTCTGGGGTCGGAGTGCGGGAGGGGGCTCAGAGCTGGGGCAGGGGGTTGGGATGTGCGGGGGGCTCAGGATGCATGCTCTAGGAAGGTGTTTGGGTGCAGGAGGGGGCTGGGGCAGAGGGTTGGGCTGCAGGAGGGGGGCTCAGGGTGCAGGCTCTGGCCAGGCGGCACTTACCTCAGTTGGCTCCCGGAAGCGGCAGCATGTCCGGCTGCAGCTCCTAGGCTCACAGATGGCCAGACAGCTCTGCACGCTGCCCCTGCCTGCAAGCACTACCCCCACAGCTCTCACTGGCCATAGTTCCCCATTCCCAGCCAATGGGAGCTGTGGAGTTGGCACTCAGGGAGCGGGCAGCACACAGAGACCCCCTGGCCATGCCTCCACCTAAGAGCCACTGCCGGACATGTCACCACTTCCAGGAGTGGTGTGGAGCCAGGCAGGTAGGATGCCTGCTTTAGCCCCACTGTGCTGCTGGACTTTTAGCAGCCTAAAATATTTGGGATTGGCTTCAGTAGCCTCTGGGAAATAGAGCCTGATTCCAGGAGACTCCTGGCCAAAGTGGGAGGGTTGGCAACCCTAAGTCAGTAAGTCTTCTTCCAACCCCAATTTCTCCTCCTTCCTGCCAGCCTCCAAGTCCCTGTTTCTACCCCACTGGGCTCTTATCCAAATCAACTCCCTCTGCACTACCATGCCAGTCAGGCTCTTGTTCCCTTTGCATTTGAATCAGGCAGCTTCCTCCTCCAAGCTCTGAGTGCACAGGAAACAGTCTCCCAGATCTCATGTCAAGGGCCTGGACCTGGAATGTCCTGCAGCAGGCTACAGCTGCAATTGCAGGGAAAGTACTGCTCAGTTCTGAGATACAGCATGCTCAGTGTAGATAGAATTTTCTGGGAATTTAGCTAAAATGTAAATCTCTCCTGAGATTATGTGAACTGTGATTTTTTTCAAAGGCTTACATTTTAGCCAGATTTGGGCAATTTTTCATGGGGATGGCAAAAAGCAAATTCTCAGAAATGGCTAAACCATTTTGGTTGAAATTTTCCAGAACAATTTAGCCTGAGAAAAGCAACCAGCACAGGAAATTTCAGCCCAAACAGTTAAAGTTTGGCAAAGTTATAAGCAACTGAAAAAGGCCTTGTTTTGATAGGTCTTGGGCAACCTTAATAATAGACAGTGCTACCAGTCCCATCATTAATAGGATATGGCTCTCAGATCTTTCTTACCTCAATAAAACTCGCATTCATGTCCAGAGGAGGTTTGCCAGAGTAAGGCCTGCTGGATCAGGCATATAGTTTCAGGCATACTGTAATGCATGCTGCTCCCGTCACTACATAGTTCTCACACAGTGCACGAGTAAATAATAATGATCAGTAAAGAGAGGCAAAAGAGATGCTATACCAACAATTTAAACTGTCCTTTTCAATATTTATCATAATTAATCAAGTCTAATTTTTTCATAGAAAAAATAGCCCAATACAACCGAGCTGGCAAATGAAGATAAGGGTATGTTCTTTTTGGAACTGCTGCAGTTTTTAAGTTGTGTGAGAAATGAAAAACCATTACCCATTGCAGAGAGTAAACAAAATACTGGCTGTAGCATGCTGTGTAGATCTCTGAAAAGTGCTGTTTGCTGTATACTTCAAATACTTCGACCAAAGAGAAACAGAACAGACCTCAATGCCCCAGTTGTCTCATTATAACAGTAGCAACAGTTCTGAAAATGTGATTGTTCTATTTGTCTTTATTTTATTCCCACTCTCTCAGACAGCTGGATTTTATATGTGCAGTTCTTGAGGACAAGTAAACACAGGCAGCAGCAATGGAAGTTTCCTGAAGCACAATCACCAGGCAATATTTGGAATGATAAATATTGACTGCCTGTTGGAACAGAAGGGGAGTGCACTTACCAAGTCTATTCCTTAATCTCTCTCAAGCAAGGTAGAGCCAGTTGTGATGATGGTGTTTGTGGTGTGGATATTCATCCACCAGGAAATGGACCTAGGAAACCAACCTGTCACTAGGATTGTGCAAATAATTCTCACAGAAAATAATACTGGGGGGAGGTGGACTTTTTTTTTTAATTGAATAATTTTTGCTTCAAATCTTTTGCCATTTTTCATTACATTAAAGGTAGTCTCTACAAGAGAAGAAAAGCCATTTTGAGTGCCATCCAACTGAAAATGCTGACATTTCTCCATGAACTTTCCTGACTTTGTCCATGGTAAAGTATAGTCTTGCTTGCAGCAAAAATATATGCCTACTAATATAAACAGTAAAATTCTACTCTGGGATCAAATCTGTAAATTCATCTGATGAGTCACTCCTATGCTAGGCTCCAGAAAATTCACAAGCCAGGAATTGGTCTGGTGACTCTCAGGGCAGGTATATAAGCTTCACAGGAGGAACAGAAGCTCAGTCCACCCAATGTCATTCCAGGGCTTGGAATTCTCACCTAACCTGATAATGGCAATAGACTCCCTAAGCCTTACACTGCTCCAGGCTTTCTCTTGCTCCAGCCCTGTTCCTAGTCCCACACCAGCCTCACTCCAACCCGACTCTAGCTCTGGCCCTGACCCTGACTCCAACTACTTGCACTGACTTCCGTGCTTCTCACCACTAGGAATGACCATCCCCACCCCATCACAATTTCTGACCAGCTAGGTAAGGAATGGTTTTCCCATCCCACAACAGTTTGAGATTTCACCCACCCCTGTCCCAAAATGGAATGAAAAGTTAAAGACTCCATCCCATCCTGGAAGACAATTACTTGGCTTGAAGTGCCTTTGTCACATCTTGTTGGGACTACAGCAATGCAATCTACATGGGCATGAAACTATCAATCCATAGGAAACCCCAAATAGTACAGAACACTGCAGAGTATCTCATCGCTAATATGGGCTACCAGACCTGTCTCCCACTCTCTACGTAGCTTCCCATAGGACAAGTAGTCAAATTCAAGGTCTATATGATTATCTTCTAGGCATCCAGAATGGCAGGGCCCAGAATACCTAAGATTGCCTAAAGCTCTGAGATGAAGACCACCATTGATCACTGAACCAAATTACCAAGGGTTGTAGTGAATTCTCCATCACAGATAATTTAAAAATCAAGATTGGATGTTTTTCTTAAATATATACTCTAGTTCAAACAGTAATTCAACTGGTAAGTCCTATGGACTCTGTTATATAAGAGATCAGACTAGATCACCACAGTGGTCCCTTCTAGCCTTATAATCTGTGCTCCTCTGGCACAATTGCATTCTTTACAATAAGGGAGAAGCTCATCTTTGTGAGAGACAGAGCTTTCTTGGGGCCACGCCCAAGGCTGTAGAATTAATTCTCACAGGAACTAACAACAGTCTCAAAACTCCCCACTTTCCACTCCAAATGCAAGACGTACTTTTCCAGTCTTGCCTTTTCTAATAAATTCAGAGCAACATGTACATAAACACACACAAAACAAAGAAACCATACCAAATTAAACACTCAACTCTTCCCCTTGGGGAGAGGATGAGAGACTAAACCACATGTGACAGATGTTATTCATCTTATTTAATGCATTAATGGAAGGCACTCAGATACTATGGTGATGATAATCTATACAGAATAGGCTAGAACTGGTGTGCACTGCAAAGAAAGTTGGAGTATAATTGCTCTGTACCATGTTCCAATCCCACAAGGCTGTGGTAGTATGGGGGAAGGGATAGCTCAGTGGTTTGCGCATTGGCCTGCTAAACCCAGGGTTGTGAGTTCAATCCTTGAGGGGGCCATTTAGGCATCTAGGGTGCAAAAGGAAAAAAAAAAAACACACACACACCACAAACCTGTCAGGGACAGTAGCTGATCCTGCTATCAAAGGCAGGGGGACTGGACTTGATGAACTTTCAAGGTCCCTTCCAGTTCTATGAGATAGGTATATCTCCATATATTATTTTTTTACCTACATTAGTCTATTCCATAAGTCAGATTCATAATAATCACTGATTCATTTTTTAAATACATTTAAAAAAAATCTGAGATCAATAGGGGGTCAGGATTGCATTTTTATAAAATAATGCATTACTCTACAAAAGTCTTCTATGTGGTTTTTATTTAGCCACACATTTCATATGAACTTTAACTGTCACAAATGCTCATTGAATCTTACATTAAGGTCCTAATGCAATATAAAAAGCTTTCAAATGGGGTCACATGGTACCTATGAGGAAGATGGCTGCCTACTCCCAGACCTCCTCATCTCCACAGAACAATTCATCTCTATTAATACTTTCCTAGAAAACTATCAATAATTTTTGTCATAAAAGTTTGAAGTTTATGCAGGGGATTAATTTTAAGTGTTGAATATAGATTCCAGTGAAAAAAGAATTAAAGGCACCAAAAGACCTGAATCACCTAAGCAATCACCTAAACCTGAATCACCTAAGCAACTGAAGCAGGAGACTGCAAGGCCATAGCAGAACCTAACCCAGGATATCACAGCACTGACATAATTCCTCAGAGACCAACTGGATTCAATCTCAAAAGATATTTGTGGCCCCTCTAAAGACAAATGTGATGTAAAATCCCAAATGGCTCACTTGGAAAATGAGCTACAAGAGAGACTGTCATTGAAATCAGTGAAATTAAAGAAGAAGAAACTGCCTCCTTAAAGCTTAGGCTAGACAAGCTGTATTTGGATTGTAACTTTTTGTGATGATTTCAGAGAGACCTTTGAAAGACAGCAGACTCATTCATCACTTCTACAAATCTGATAAAAGGACCTTGCGGGCATTTATAATTTTAACCAGTCAATAACTCTTTTCTTGTATTAATAAATCTTTATGTAGTTTACTAAAGATTGCCTGACAGCATGATATTTGGGTAAGATCTGAAATACATATTGACCTGCGGTAGGTGTATGATCCTCTGGGGTTAGTAGAGCCTCACAAATGGTGAATTGGGTTCAGAGTAGCCTCTTACTATATTGGACCTGTTTCCCTAGGTAGGAGCCAAGGGCTGTAATGTCAGTTGGTTGACCATTGTGAGTACTACAGTGTGCCCATTAGACACAGGGAGATTGACTAAAAAGTCCAGGGTAATGGTTGCCTGGATGGGTCTCAAAAGACAGTAGGGTGCTAAGGGGACTGTGTTTGGTTTTTTTGTTAACCAGTGTGGTACTATAGAAGATCTTTTGTTACTGGCTTGGTGACTAATTATAGAATAGACCACCAGTTTGGGGGGATTGTCTGCCCTGTTTCTTGCAGTCTGCCCTGAGTGTGGCATTCTCAGTGTGGCCCATCCTAGGCACTAATCATACCTTGTTCCAAAAAGGGGAACATTCTTGCCAGCCAAGAGCCCATCCACACTGAGTCCCCATGCATTCGTACGGTCCAGAACTACCTGGATACTGTAATTTCCTAAGACCTCATGTCATTGATCCATGCAATAGCAGGGAAGAAGCCCCCTCCCAAGGAATTTGAGGCAGCAACCGAGGGGCAAAACCAGGTCCAGGATAGCTTGCTGTATGTCAAGGACTGCTTGTATGTTTAACCAGGATCTCATCAGTTAGTGTACTACAACTTTGTCACAACTTGCTGTTAAGCAGGCCATCTTGGTTGCCTCAAGACCCCTTCTTTGGCTGCCCGCTCCTTTTGGTGACCCTGAATATGCATGATGATCCACTCATATTTTGATTCCTATGAGACATATGCCTGCACAGAGAAACTGCGCTTGAAACTTCTTAGCACCCTACTGCCTTCTGAGACCCTGTCCAGGCAGCCATAACCTGGACTTTTTAGTCGATCTCCCCATGTCTAACAGGCACACTGTAATCACAATGGTTAACCAACTGACAAAAATAGCCCACTTAATTCTCATTGTGTGCCTGCCCACCACAGAAGAAATGGTCCAGCTCCTGGTAACTCACTTCATCCAGGACAAGTTACAACCCCCCAGATGGGTCTGCAGTTAGGGTTTCAAACCAATTCCACAACACTACGATTGCTTGGGATCCATGCTTACACATCCCTGCATATTGTCCACAAACCAATAGTCATGCCAAGCATGTGAATCAAGTTCAGAATTAGAACAATACTTGTGCCGATTCACGAATTTCCACCAGGATAACCGGTTGAGCCTCCTACCCCAAGCAGAGTTTGTGTTCAACAATGCCAATCATCTCTCTGCTGGGCAGAGGCTGTTCTATGCAAACTGTGGCTTCCATCAATTTCCATCTGACTATACCTGTCACCTTCTCCAATCCTGACAATGACAATTGGTTATGCCAGATACAACAAGAGTTCAAGGCACATCTGGACAAGGCCAAGGAAAATTACAAGCCAGTAATTACTTACCACCAGTGCCAGCGAAGTCTGACATTCACCATCGGGCAAAATGTGTGGCACTCAGCCCAATATCACCACACCAACCAGACATATCATAAACTGGATCACCAATACTTTGGGCCATATTCCATCAGCTAGTTAATCAACCCAGTGACCATTAAATGTCATTTACCAAGATCTCTCAAAATACACCCAGTCTTCCAGGTATCCTTGCTAACACCCTACGTCAACAGCCCCTTCACTGACCAGGCCCAACCACTGCCTCCTCTGGTGTGGATCCAAGCACACAACAAGATACTGGACTCAAAAATCAAATGCAACTCCCTCAGGTAACTCAGACTGTGAGGGCTATGGCTCAGAAAAGCAATCCTGGGAGCCTGCATCTCAAGTCCATTCCCCTGACCTTGAGGTAGCCTTCTACATGGCCCATCCAAACAAACCTAGGCTACTGGAGGACAGGTAACTTAAGACCCAGCAGATCTCAGACCTGGCCCTACAGAGTTGTCAGGCAGCAAACATCTCCACACCTAGGTTCGCTGTAAGCTGTGTGGCCACGCAGCAGGCTATTCAGGGCCACGCAGGTCCCCCGGCACAGCCCAGCCCAGCCCAGGCCCACTGGAGCTCCCACGGGCAAGGAAAACAATCCCCTCCCCCTCAGACCAGGTGCTGCTGCGGGGAGAGAGAGCCCCTCCCTTCCCTAGCCCCAGGGCAGCCTGCACCCCAAACCCCTCCTCCCCAACCCTACCCCAGAGCCTGTACCAATGCATGATTGGCATTGGTGAACACAAACTCTGCTTGGAGTAGGAGGCTCAACCGGTTATCCTGGTGGAAATTCGTGAATCAGCACAAGTATTGTTCTAATACTTGATTCACTTGCTTGGCGTGACTATCGGTTTGTGGACAATAGGCAGGGATGTGTCACACATCACCTCCACATTGGTGCATATAACAAAATTCATTCTGCACATGGGTGGGAAAAATTAGAGGAACACTGCTCCACACTGCCACCCAGTGGGAGATGTAACTAGTTTGCGGTCCATTACCCACAGTCTACTACAGAGAGAGACCATGTGAAGTCCCGCCTCCAGGGGTCTGAAAAGCAGCAGCCTCGTGGCTCTTGGTTGACCCCCTACCCTATATAGGTATTTCCAGGAATTGTCCAGGCAACAGTATAGATCGCCTGCAGCTGCCATAACTATTCCTACTTTTGAACACCTGGCTTTAAACCTTGGCTTGATTTGGACCTTGCCTCCTGACTTGGATCCTTGATATCAACCCTGGCCTGGAAATTGACTATGAACTTCTCCACTACTCTCATCCTCAGGTTACCCTTGTAAGGATCCTGACACTCTGTAACCTTGGGCAAGTCACTCTGCCTCAGTTCCATATCTGTTAACTGGAGATAGCACTTCCATATTGCATAAGAGGAATCCGAGACTCTAATATTACCGAGGCAGAGTAAGTAGATAGATTTATTATTGGTGAATATGTAGTTTGTATAATCCATTCTCATTTATACTATTCTCCTAGTATATCTGAACTGCTTTCTTGTTTTGTGTGTTATAACTACACCACCACTTTTTAACCTGTTAATATTAGAGTTTGGCCTAAGGTATAAAATGACGAAGTTTGGGATCCAAATTTTGGTGGCATTTTGATGGGGATCTTGGGTTGGGCTCATCTTTGTTTAATATGTAAAGGGAAAAAATAACTCCTTGTGCTGTTTTAAAGTATTTTTATTTTAGTTATGTGAAAAAACACTTCTAGTGGAAATACAATTGTTTATCTATGGTAAAATAGGCTTCATTTCCTGGCACTTGTTACAAAACCTTGATGAAGTGCAACAAATCTAGGTGACTCTCTCATTTCTGTATCCACAAGGTTTATGTTCACATTTAAATCTGTTCCTTGTCTCACTCTTGTATTCCTGAAAGTCCTTCCCTTAATTATTTTATTGAATTTAGTGCTGTGTAAAGTCCCAGATAAAGCTATGGAGACTAAATTGTTCTATATAACCTCACAGAGAGTACAGCATAGGTAATGCAGTGAAGACTTCCCCACCAGTATTCCACAACCCTAACCTGAAGGGATTACTTGAGTAGATTTCACTCTCCACACCCATTCAATCCTCAGTTTCTTTGCTTATGTAAGGGGACTGTTGTCCCCTTACTCAGGCCTTGGCTACACTGGCGCTGTACAGCGCTGCAACTTGGTGCGCTCAGGGGTGTGAAAACGCCCTCCCCCCCCCGGAGTGCAGCAAGTGCAGCGCTGTAAGGCACCAGTGTAATCAGCGCCTGCAGTGCTGCAAGCTACTCCCCTCGGAGAGGTGGAGTATTTACAACGCTGCGAGAGAGCTCTCGCAGCGCTGGCGGATCGACTACACTCACGCTTCACAGCACTGCCACTGCAGCGCTGTGAATTGCCAAGTGTAGCCAAGGCCTAAGACTCAGTGGGGGTGTTTTGGTTGGCTAGCTCCCAGTACCAAAAGAAAGGGGAAGAGTCAATGGGAAATCAGGACCCTGAGACTGACAGTACCCAGGAACAATGGGGAGAGGCCAATGCTCTGTGTGGAATTGCCTGGGTCAGACAGAGTGGGGCCAAGCTAAGGAGAGAGCAGGGGGCCAAGCTGAGCTAGGGAGCAGAGTTGCAACCACAGAGCCAGAGAGACAGCCCAGGGAAAGCAGATCCTGTGCTGGGAGCAGAGCTGCAGCCACAGAGCCAGAGGGGCTAGAGAAGCAGCCAGGGGGCTGGAGGCAGAGCAGTAGCATCAGTGCTGAGGCAGAGTGGAGCTGGGGCTGGAGCCGGAGCCAGGTGTGGTGAGCAACTGGGGTCAATCAAGGGGGGACCCTGGGCAAAGGGCCCAGTGCAGAAAGACACCCCCAGCCAAGGTCCTTGCAGGCCAGAGTGGGAGGGGGATCTTAACCTGACAGGGGGCTGACGCTGGGAAGAAGGATCCCACCACCCAAAGCCCGGAGGTGTGTGGCCACCACCAGAGCAAGTGTCCAACCCGCAGCATCCCTGCAGCACAGCCAGGGCCTGAGAAGGATGCCTGGGACTTACAAGAAACAGATTGTGAACTGCCCTGACATTCCAGAGACACTGTTTGTAATGTTCCCTGCCACAGAGCAGGGTGATGTGTTTTCCTTTAACTTTCCCGTTTTTCCTTACTCTTTTTTTAATTAATTGTTTATTAAATAACTTACATTTGCTTTAAATTGTATGTAATGATCAGTGAGTCAGGGAAATGCCCAGTGCAGAGAGAGTACCCTGCAGCAGGGACATCCTACACCTGTCCTAGGTGACTGCAGCAGGGTTGGGTCGAACACCCCAGGAACCCTGGGCCCAGCCTTGTTGGGGTTACAAGGACTCTACCAGACAGGAGAGTGTAAGGGGAGTCCTCAAGGACAGGGAGGCCTCTGGGTAAAGGAAATGGGAGTGAGGACTCATCTTTTTGCCAGCCCACCTCACTGGGGTAGTGCAGAAGCCAGGAAAGTTCTCCACAACAGCAGGACCATTCCCCGCTTACACTTAGACTGAGGAAGTGTTCTGATGATTCGTTCTATTTTATTTAGAAAATGCCCCCAAAACAACAAATCTGGACACATGCTGATATCTGACAAAATAATCAACATAACATATGACTATTATTTTTATAAGAGTAGTGCCTCAAGCCCCCCACCCATGAGATCAGTACCCTATTGTTCTACTTGCTGTCTAGACACATAGTAACAGTCCTTTCTCTGCAAAGATTACAATCTAATTAAAAAAAAAAAACTAATTACCCTGAATATCAACCAACAGCCCCCAGGTAAGAGGTAGAGAGAGGAAATGGGCTTGTTACCACATGCTAAAGAGGGCTAGCTCAAGCACTTTATTTGCAGACTCCATTTCTATTTTTGCTTTGAAAGATAAGAATAAAGTGCTGGAAGGTTGTTGCTTTTTAATGATCCATTTAGCTCTTTCAGATGTCAACTTTGCATACACTTTTGAGCTATTTATCCTCAATCCAGTGGTATATCAGTATGCCTCAGTATGGTTGGGACCGGTCTTTATGCTTTAAATCAACAGCACCTTGAATTGTAACAGTGCAGGTTGGTCACATGTCCAGACATGTTCAACATCACACATGGAATCTGTATATAGAAACCTGAATAAAGTACAATGGGATCAACAAGTTATAATGGACCCAAACATGCTGAATGCATCTGATTCTCAGAAGTAATGTGCTATATTCTATCCCTACCACCCAGCCATGCATGAAATTGCCAATGCTGTTAATGAGAGTTTTGCCAAAACCACTTTTGTATATGGACCATTGGGAAAAGCAATAACTTGTAAAGCATTTTTGACTTCTTAAATCCTCAGTAAGTAGTACACACTCAGTACTTCCCTGTGTTGATTCAATGATAGAAACTATTTCTTGAGCCAACACAAGTCACCAGACAATATTTCACTTTAACTACTGCATGTGGAAGTGCCCTCATTAAAGACCTGATTTAATCCTCATGAGTGTAAGTAGGAGTATTTCCACTGACTTCCTTGGAATTTGGATCAGGCTCTAAACCACCACTGGAAACACTAGTAGTGCTGCAAAATACAGTTGTTTCCAGTAAGGTCCTTGTGGTGTTACTATATAAAATATTTATAACAAAATATTGCATTTCACAGTGACTCAGTAAATAACTCATGCCTTACCCATTGCTTTCGGCCAGTAATTAAATATTTAAGGCTTTCAACAAAAAAATGCCATTACCTAATTAAAGCCAATACAGTTTTTCCACATTCAAATATTTGTTTGCTGTCACTCAGCCTCTCTTCTAGGTGCACTAGAGGATTTTTCTGGCTAATATTACTTAAAGCAAGCAATAAGGTATTTTTCTTCTGGACGAAAACTGAAAAAATCATATTGCCTTAATCCTCACACTCAAGAATTGTAATGTGTATTTATTCTTGAAATGTATAGTCCCATAAGTATTATCTAATTACATTAGAGATCATGGGCAAATTGATACACACCTCACTTTCACAATGCTTGTGTTTCTGCATTGGGATTGTGGCAATATGATCAGGTTAATATCAGATACATTAGGAAAGCATGCGTCATCTTCGGTGACTGTCTCTCACACCCTTCTCTCCAGTAGTTCTTTGCTCTATACAACGTGTGCTTATTGTTAGCACTACTGAAATTTCAAAAAGGGAACATGGCTTACCACATAGCATCAGTTATCTAGTGATCCCTACAAAAGATCCAATTCTGCCAGGTTCTGAGCACACCCCTTCTCCTGCCCCCCAGTAGAGTCAGTTAAATAGGACATCACAAATGATATTAACCCAAAGTTCAAACAATACAGCAACAACTTAAAACACTTGCATCTATGTGGATTCAGAGTACAAAGGGGCTCGCTGGTATCTGTGATATCCCAGAATGATGCATTCTGGGTTGCTGTAGTGGAGAGGGACTCAGATGTCTGGTGTTATGGAACCCGAAAAAAGGTGAAGTTCAACTTCATGCATGTATGTATATGAATGTCTCTTAGCTTGACTTTTGAAATTCTGGAGCATTAAACACCCTTATTTAAAATCACATAACACATTGTGACTAGGAAAGCTGTTTTACAATTCAATTAAGAGTTTAGACATACACTTCAATCTTTTTATCAGGGCTCCAGTGCTTCTGCCTATTTTGAGGTAAGAAGTGGCAAGGGAAAGTGACAGTTTTACAAATAAAATTTTCTAAAAATCACTTCAGTGAACCAATAAACTTTCACAGAACAGATGGACTGGTAATGTATTTTATCATGGGTGTCATTTTTCAAACACTCACTAGTTTCAAAGCTTCTACAGTTTTAAAAATAGTCACATTCAACAGCCAGTCTTTCCATTTTTCCCCTTTTTAAACAAATGGCAGCAAAATGATAAGTCTATAAGAACATTCCCTTTTCCTCAAATGGGAAAACAATCTATATCAGGGGTGGGCAAACATTTTGGCCTGAGGGCCACATCTGGGTATGGAAATTGTATGGCGGGCCATGAATGCTCACGAAATTGGGGGTTGGAGTATGGGAGGGGGTGAGGGCTCAAGCTGGGGGTGTGGGCTTTGGGGTGGGGCCAGAAATAAGGAGTTCAGGGTGTGGAAGGGGGATCCGGACTGGGACAGGGGTTGGAGTGTGTGTGTGGGGGGGTGAGGGCTCTGGTTGGGGGTATGGGTTCTGGGGTGGGGCTGGGAATGAAGGGTTGGGGGTGCAGGAGGGTGCTCCAGGCTGGGACCAAGGAGTTCGGAGGGTGGGAGAAGGATCAGGGCTCGGGCAGGGGGTTGAAGTGCAGGAGGGTCCAGGCAGCTCCCAGAAGCAGCAGCATGTCCTCCCTCCAGCTCCTATGCGGAGGTGCAGCCAGGTGGCTCAGCACATGGCCCCATCTGCAGGCACCACCCCTGCAGCTCCCATTGTCCATCATTCCCGGCCAATGGGAGCTGTGGGAGCAGTGCTGGGGCAGGGGCAGCATGCGGAGCCCACTGGCTGCCTCTACACATAGGAGATGGAGGGGAGACATGCCGCTGCTTCCGGGAGCCACAGCACGCTTAGAGCGGGGCAAGCCCCACACTTGCTCCCGAGCAGGAGCTAGAGGACCGGATTAAAATGTCTGAAGGGCCGGATGCGGCCCCCAGGCCATAGTTTGCCCACCCTGATCTATATCCTCACGGCTACTTGTAGCCATTTTATGCATGGAAGCACGTGTTAGGTACTACAGTTCTGATAGCTAATTAAACTCTTTGTAAGACAAAGGCAAAAAAAAAAAATCCTCAATAGAATAGAAAAGGGAAAATGTGCTATTTTGTCAAATGTGCAGCTGTCTTTTATTCTTTGATTTACAAATTGCTACTCTTTCCCCTAAGGGACATAGCAAAAAAATGCATCCATATCAGACCCTCAATGCGGAGGCAACTAGAATGGCTTTTCAAAATAAGCGATGGCCACATTAACACCACCCTATACCGAAAACCCACCGACCGCTATGCCTACCTTCATGCCTCCAGCTTCCACCCCAGTCACACCACACGATCCATCGTCTACAGCCAAGCACTGAGGTACAATCGCATCTGCTCCAACCCCTCAGACAGAGACCAACACCTACAGGATTTTCACCAAGCATTCTCAAAACTACGATACCCACCCAAGGAAATAAAGAAACAAATCAACAGAGCCAGACGTGTACCCAGAAGCCTCCTGCTACAAGACAGGCCCAGAAGAGAAACCAACAGAACTCCACTGGCCATCACCTATAGTCCTCAGCTTAAAGCTCTCCAATGCATCATCAGTGATCTACAACCCATCCTGGACAATGATCCCTCACTTTCACAGACCTTGGGAGGCAGGCCAGTCCTCGCCCACAGACAACCTGCCAACCTTAAGCATATTCTCACCAGCAACCACGCACCGCACCATAACAACTCTAACTCAGGAACCAACCCATGCAACAAACCTCGATGCCAACTCTGCCCACATATCTACACCAGCAACATCATCACAGGACCTAACCAGATCAGCTACAACATCACCGGCTCATTCACCTGCACCTCCACCAATGTTATATATGCCATCGTATGCCAGCAATGCCCCTCTGCTATGTACATTGGCCAAACTGGACAGTCACTACGCAAGAGGATAAATGGACACAAGTCAGATATCAGGAATGGCAATATACAAAAACCTGTAGGAGAACACTTCAACTTCCCTGGCCACACAATAGCAGATGTAAAGGTAGCCATCTTACAGCAAAAAAACTTCAGGACCAGACTCCAAAGAGAAACTGCTGAGCTTCAGTTGATTTGCAAATTTGACACTATCAGATCAGGATTAAACAAAGACTGTGAATGGCTATCCAACTACAGAAGCAGTTTCTCCTCCCTTGGTGTTCACACCTCAACTGCTAGCAGAGCACTTCACCCTCCCTGATTGAGCTAACCTCGTTATCTCCATACTGATTTATACCTGCCTCTGGAGATTTCCATTACTTGCATCTGAAGAAGTGAGGTTCTTACCCACGAAAGCTTATGCTCCCAATACTTCTGTTAGTCTCAAAGGTGCCACAGGGCCCTCTGTTGCTTTTTACAGATTCAGACTAACACGGCTACCCCTCTGATACTAGAATGGCTTTGAGAATCTGGTGATGATAGGTAGGTATTCTGTACCCCTCCACCATGGACTGTGGTTTTAAGAACCACAACAGAATTCTATTTGCAATTTAGAAGAAAAAAAATGCATAGCTATTTGTAAAAGCCTCTGTCTTGGGCCATTGGAGGGATCCACAAACAGGCATAGGATATAGCCCCATTCAACTCTACATCACTGGTTTGAAGACTGACTGGTTAATAGTGACTTAGGAGTGACTGAAAGTGGTGAGACACACTTCCCTGGATCTAGGAACTTAGCAATATAGGAATTGTCAAACTGGATCAGACCTGAGTTCCATCTAGTCCAGTTTTGTTTCCCAGATGGTGGCCAGTACAAGATGCTACAGGGGAACAATGTTTTCAGTCTTCTAGTCAGTTTCAGATCCATGACAATACTTTTCCTCTCAGCCCATGATTACTTAGCTTCTTTAGTAGCCTCTTGCACAGGAACTTGTCAAAGGCCTTTTGGAAGTCTAAATTATGTAAACAAGTTCTCCTTTATCCACTACTTAAAATTTTGATATTTCAATTAAGAGGTTAGATATTATTTTCTGTAGAGAAATTGTGCTGTTTGACCCTAACGTACGATATTCCACTTTTTTTTCTCCTTTTAATTATTGTTTCAACCAATTTACCATATACAGATGTAAGATTTGCTGGTTTAGAATTCCCTACGTCACTCCTAAGGCCTCTTTAAAATATTGGTACATTATCTACCTTCCAATCCTTCATGACAGTAGCTATTTTTAACTAGACACTGCATATTTATTAGCCACGCAGCTCCTTCATATTTAAGTTCCTTCAGAACTCTTGATGTAGGACATCTGGGCCTGGTGACTTTCTGCTTTTCCTGTGCAGTTTGTATTATTTAAATTGGATGATATTACAGTATCCCACTTTTTTTGGAGGGGGGCATTCTACTACCTTTCTGTAATGCCTAGTCTATCAAGGTCTCCATCCAGTCACCTATTTTTGCTTTTAACTTCTTGCATTTGCATACAGGCATTTATAACTCTTATGATTGACTAGGTACCTGTTTTTATTTTCCTATTATTATCTCTATTAATTTTACCCAGTTTACCTGTGTGTTCCTATCCAGTTCCTGTTCTAGTTCGGTTGTAATTTTCACCCTTCCCTTGGTAAGATACAGATACCATTTTATTAACAATGTCTGTCCAATTTACATGCTTCTCAGCTCCTGCATGTGGAACATGAAACACTTCAGTGCAAACTACAACAACTGAGGCCCTGGGCCTGAGACTTCTACCTCATAGTCTAAAGTTAACCGTATTCTAGTTCAGTTGTACATTACATCCTTCACTTCATTGGATACATAGATAGTACCATTCTACACCAGCCATGGATTCCTCTACAAAGGGACTTGCCAGCTGCTCTTTTAAAATAGCCTTAAATTCCCATTGTGCTACCACCGCAGTGCAAGAGGGTCTTAGTACACCCCAGGATTTGTACCTACATATCCACAGTACAAAAACACCAACACCATTGTTAGTGAAAGTCTCTATACATTCTTTTTATATTTGATATTTTCCTTAAAGCCCCATGTGATAGGGCTATCTCTATAGCACCCTTAGTCACTGAGGTTCCTGCAGCATGAGTAAGACTGCAGGCTTAATTTAAGTCAATTAAGCAGTCTCTGCTGGTGATTACTGACACTTGGGTGGCAATTGTCAGGCTAATAAGACAATGGGTTCAGTAACTGAATGACTATATTTGGGAGGAAGAGGAAGTCCCAGGGAGTTTAGAAGAAGAGCCTGGGATAGGAAAGAAAGCTGCATGGAAGTCTCCTCCTGCCATATATTTGTGGTATATTCTGAAAGTGAAGATTAATTTTAAACATGATTAAATGGAAACAGCCTATGCATGTTTGTAGATATGACACCACAAGAACAGAGTAGAGAGTGGGTACATAAAGGGCTACTCTAACACTACTAGTCCAAGAGTCAAGCAATTACATGAGAACCTCAGCTTGCCTCTTTAAAAAAAAAAAAAGTTTCTAGCCCTCATGTTTGGAAATAAAAGGTGGAAAATGTGGACCTGTGAAGGGGTGCTTAACTCACTGATAGGATGGCACCTTCTCCTGGTCATACTGGGGATTAGCTTTGTAAGGTCAACACCTCTTCCCACAGTTGCACACCATCTTTCCACCTCTTTCCCTGGGTCTGCAGCCCCTCTCTTCCTCCATGAGCTGCTACTGCCTCTTCATGACTCAGACCCCCAGCATTTTCCCCTTTTAGGTTTCCAAAGTCTTTTTTCAGCAATCTTTGGCATCATGGGATGGTGAGTGAGAAGACTGCCTCTTCCTCAGCAGCTGGCAGGGGATTCTAGGCCCACTCTGTAGTCTGGATTCTAGCTCAGGGACCCTCCAGTCAGCAGTCAAGGTCTGTTCCTTTTAGACCTTACCACCTTTACCTGGGCCCTTTCCTTACTATCTGGCACTCCTGTTCTAGGTTTGCTAGCATTTTAACTCTCTCCTACTAGTGAATAACATTGGGCTACCTCTCTCTGCAACCTCCAAACACTTCTCCTAGGCAATGACTACAGACTTTCACAGTCCCCCATCTGCTGCCAATTTCCTGTCTTTATAAGTACAGCCTAGCTCCTTCCTCCTGAGCAAGGCTCCCTCCTTCAGTCAGGGCATTACTTTGCCACCTGATTCCCCTCATATGTGGCCTGTCAGGTTAATTAGCCCCATCTCAATCTCCATTAATCCTTTCAGGAGAAGCATGGGATGAAACCTGAAGGCTCAAAACCAGGACAGCCTCTACTAAAAAAAATTAAATGCATTTTTAGCCATTCATATCTTGAGAACCCTTGAGGTTGGCAATATTGATTATTGATAAAGGCTATGTGGACTCAGAGTATACGACTGTATCACAATGACAATCAGATTCCAGATACCTCAAAGGGAGAATAGGTTAACTTCCCCCCTCTCCTCCAAAAAAAGCAGTTAAGCCAACTGTTTACATACTATATTATTTTACTGAAGAGCATATAAAGATTTTATGAAAGCTTGAAATGCACTGAACTTAGTCATTATGATATGTATAAAGTTATGAACGTATGTATATATGTAGAAAATTGTAATTGTAGCTTCATCATTTTGTCAACAAAGCAGTGAAGTAATCAGGCAAGGAGGGACTACCTCCCCAACCAGACAAGACTGGCTTCAAGCACCTAGCCCTTGTCTAGCCAAGGAGAAAATGGGGAAGCATCAAAGCAAATTGCAACAGCTTGGAACTAAAAAGAAAACTCCAGAAAAGGAGGACATTTTCCTCACTTTAATATCTATAGTTACTGAAGGGGAAAAAAAATGCAAACCCTTTTAAAATAGAAGGGATTTGAACTGAGAATCATCCAGAACTTGGAGGAACAGTCTCTAGGTGGGGGGCTATCTGTGAACACTGGATCCTTCCTATAGCTGGGTGTACACCAGGAAACTTTTATTAAATAAAATCCTTTTACTAATATGAAAGTGTAAAGCCTGAGGATGGATCTTTATTTTCTCCATAATTTGTGTTTGTTTTCCCTATTTTATCTTTGAAACTGATTTTTTTCCTATTAAATAAACCTTTTGTTTATTTTTATCTCAAATATGTGTCTAGTGTGAAAAACATATTTAGTGTTTGTGCCAAAGTCAGCTGGTAACTGGGGGATTGCTTTCACGACTTTGTGGGTGATGACCCAAACAGGAATAGTCTGTCTGGTAATTAAGAACTCAGGGAGGACATATCTAGGGAGACCCAATATTGGAAGAACTGTTGGTGTCACCCTACAAGGTAACTAGGCAGATGAGAGCCAGGGTAAGACCATATGCCTTTAGGCAGGCTACTGGTGTCAGGGACTTGAATCATAACTGCACAGCACAAAGGCCCCCACAGTTTCATGGCAGGTGGTGTTGGAATCCCTTACTGGTCTAGGTGGACTTCAAAATGTGCCACTGACCTTTAGAAGTGGTTCTTTCAGGTCAGGGTTGAGGTATATTGGTGCTACAGTTGGTGTAGAAGACTGCTCTATCACTGTGCCAATTTGGTATAAAAAGATAGAACTCTAGTACTCATTTTAGCATGCCTTAAAGGAGTGCTAAAATTACTTCAAAAATCCTCATTCTCCTTGAGTAATGCTTGTATCACAGAGGAGTGCACAAAAATGACATTTGGAGAACTTTGTACCTTGTTGAAAAAAGTGAAATATAAATGCTTTAACAGTTTCCAATGTGTGCCTTCTTCTTTCCATATAAAAAGAATGTTCTTGTGTACTTGATGTAGCCAACCCTCATCTATGATTTTAAGTTCTTTATTGCCATTGTAAAAGAGATCTTTGAAATAAAGTGTGGCCGAAGCGGTGCTGATCTTTTGCCAAAGTGGGTATGAGGAAGTTTTATTCTTTATACAGCTGTATCTCAAAATGATCTTCTTAATTTAAACTAAGCAAAGGTTCACCACCATACTATGAATGATGTTTAGAAAAACATGGCTTGGAGAAGCTGAAGTGACAGGAGTAACTTGGAGCCAAATCTGCATTACCAACAAAATAAATTATGAAGTAAGCCCCATAGACACTGTAATGTCATTTATGGTTAACGGTTGTGTTATTAGAACTTTGCACAAAAATATACATTGATGGTTAACCTGCCATCAAGCTTTAATCAAACATCATTGTATAACAACTATATACTTAATTTTGCACAGCCAAAATAACTATAGATTGAGTTTACTGTCTCAACTGAAAAACAGCTTATGTACTGTACAATTAAATATCTTTTTAGGCTGAAAATTATACTCTGAAAATTTTCTGATCTCTCACAGGGACTGATTTAGTCTCAGATACACTGCAGGAACTACAGCTGGCCGGGGTTTCTTATATCCAAGATTTCAGGTATCTAGAATTTGTAAGGTGAAATACTGAACCAACCACCAAGTGTCTTGTGGACTGGTAATAGTTTTGAATAGAAGTTGGCTGGATGGTGTCTCTGTTGGTCCCCTTCCTTTGTTCTTTACCAAAAAATAGTTAAGAATTCAGATTACAAACCAGAAACTAGCTCAACACACTAGTTTTCTGCACTATACACTAGAGGGATCATCAACCTTTACAGACATGAGAGTTCTACTGGTAATTTGCCAAGAGACTTCTCATTTACATATAATTGTACATAAAGTTGACTGTTAACACACAACCATACTTGTTTGTACTTGTATCTTTGCACATTATGTCAATGAAAATGAATTTGTTATTTGAGTTCATTAGCAATACCAACCTGCAGTTCATCTGCTTTGTCCTCACCATTCAGTAACAGGAAGAGGGAAGTTGGAGCCCACAATATATAAATCAGCAGGCTGCATTTGACCCTTGGGCTGCACATTACATATCCCTGCTCTACTACAATAAGCTGAGCAATGCATGATTTCCAAGAGGGGATGTAATCTGATAATGAGATTACTTCAGTGTTCTAAATCTCAAAGGCATTATCACAAGGGTCATTTTCCTGCCTTGGCAGATGCCCCAAAGGGAGAGGAAAATGAAATGTAGAATTGGAAACAGAATTGTTGTATATTTCAAGGCTAATGCAAAACTGCTGATTCAGGAGTAAGAGTAAGTTAATTGCACTCAAGTGGGAATTTCAGGTTATTCTAGTACTTGCCACACTGGATATTACTTATTTAAAAGTTTATTCAATGGGACAGCCTCATGAAATGCTGCATCTCAATTCTATGAAGGTCTCAAGGACTACAGGTGAACACTTTAGACACACTGCATACATACAAGTACAATTGTTTTACAGGCAATCATTGTATGTGTCATAACTATAAAGGGAAGGGTAACAGCTGTCCTGTGTACAGTACTATAAAATCCTTCCTGGCCAGAGACTCCAAAATCCTTTTCCCTGTAAAGGGTTAAGAAGCTCAGGTAACCTGGCTGGCATCTGACCTAAAGGACCAATAAGGGGACAAGATACTTTCAAATCTTGGGCGGGGGGAAGGCTGTTGTTTGTGTTCTTTGTTTGGGAGTGTGTTCGTTCTCGGGACTGAGAGGGACCAGACATCAATACAGGTTCTCCACATCTTTCTAAACAAGTCTCTCCTATTTCAAACTTGTAAGTAAATAGCCAGGCAAGGCGTGTTAGTTTTCCTTTGTTTTCTCAACTTGTAAATGTTCCTTTTACTAGAGTGTTTATCTTTGTTTGCTGTACTTTGAACCTAAGACTAGAGGGGAGTCCTCTGAGCTCTTTAAGTTTGATTACCCTGTAAGGTTAATTTCCATACTGATTTTACAGAGATGATTTTTACCTTTTTCTTCAATTAAAAACCTTCTTTTTAAGAACCTGATTGATTTTTTCCTTGTTCAAGATCCAAGGGGTTTGGATTTTGATTCACCAGGAGTTGGTGGGAGGAAGGAGGGGAATGGTTAATTTCTCCTTGTTCAAGATCCAAGGGGTTTGGATTTTGATTCACCAGGAGTTGGTGGGAGGAAGGAGGGGAATGGTTAATTTCTCCTTGTTTTAAGATCCAAGGGGTTTGGATCTGTATTCACCAGGGATTTGGTGAAGGTTTTTCAAGGTTTCCCAGGAACGGAATCCATTGAAATGGTGGCAGCAGAACCAGAGCTGAGCTGGTAGTTAAGCTTAGAAGTTTTCATGCAGGCCCCTACATTTGTACCCTAAAGTTCAAAGTGGGGATCCAGCCTTGACAGTATGGCAATAGATTTAGAGCACAGCACCAGCAAAATAAAGGATCTTTTAAATGTTTCAACAAATATTTTTTTTAAAAGAGATTAAATAATGTTAATGATCCATGGGAGCTTGGGAACTCTTTTCCAGCAATCACATGTGCTAAAAAAGGAAACACTCACTTACCCTTTTCCCACCTAAGCTTTGCAGGTTTTAGAAATTATAGAATAGAAGTTGGAAATGGAAGACACCTGTTAGGGCATTAGTCTATCCTCCTGTCAAGTCTTTGTCCAATTTTGTTTTCAATGTTTTAAGCAAAGGGCTTTCCACCACTTCCAGGAAGAATATTCCACGGACTAACAGATCAATAAAGTGAGCAAAGGGCATAGAACTTATTAAATGAAATAAAACAACAAGGAACATTACCTTGTGTACGTGTAGAGAGGAAAGAGAGTCAATGAAAATGTCTCTGCAAGAAAATGCTCAAACAATTAAGTGAATTATATAACTCAGACTGATGTGTGGTATAGTCACATGAGAGAATAAAAACGTATGCAACTGATGAAGAACAAAAATATGAAGTACAATCACAAAGGTTGAACAATTAAATTCCTCTTATGTACACATAGGGACAAATTCTGCTCCCAACCTCTGTAGGCAGCGGGTCCTTGATGCAGTGTAAAAGTGCTGTTCCACTGCATGTGTGGGAGGGATTTGTTTGGCGAGTGTGCTTCGGTAGTATGCATTCTTCAGTCAAGAGAGCATAATTTTGCAGAAACTTTTTGGGCCCGAGCCTGTAGGAGAGATTCGGTATTGGATTTTGGTATTTCCAGTCTAAACACTAGTGGACTTTTCTCCCAAATATAAACCCACCAAATAATGATACAATGTGGTCTATATGTAGGTGTAAAACTGGCCAGTAAGCAGAGACAATCCTAGGGAAGCCAGTTATATCAAACACACAAAAAGTTTTTGTAAGGCTAAATATTAGGAAGCTACTCACATTTTTAATCCTCTTCATATTAGAGTATTACATGCCTGGGGACAATTAACGAGAAACAAAGTTTTATGCTGGGATTTAGCTTTGTTTAGGCAGCTTTCTGGCCATTTAGCACTGCCTGAGCAGGGATGGGAGGGGGCAGTAATCTGGCCTGTAGATTTTAAGGTTCTAAAGTCTCCCAATCACAGATCAAATACAACATTCACAAATAGCAATCTGCCAAAAACAGACAGCTGAGCAGAAAACACACTATCTAATTCAACTGCTACTTGTGTAGTTTAATGTAATGAGCTTAATGTGATAGGATCAGACAAAAGAGCAGCAGAGCCAGGTTTTGCAACCAAGGGGTGATGATGGGTCATGGGTGATAAGCTGCTGATTGATCCTGCCCCACACTCACTCAGCAGCAGCTCTCCACTTCAGGTGTTGCATCTTGGTGCATGGAGTCATAACACCATTCAATCCAGGGTCCCCCCCCCCCTCCATCAGGATGGAGAGGCAACCAGGCCAAATTTGAGTGAGTGGCTCTGCAACAGGGCCACTGACCCAACTGGGGAAGCTGGGCTCATCCCTTTGGGACAGGAGCTGCCAATGCTTGATAGTTGGGAAGCGGGGAGTGAGGAGGTGTTTGCTTGCTCTCCAGCACCAGGAGATAATGGGACACATATAAACCTAATGGCCCCCCTACTGGTTGCACCACAAAGAAAAAACAAACAAGCTGTTATACCATGACTGTCCTTTGAAAGTAAAATGAATTTCTGATTGCATTAGGACTGCCATCAAATTGTTACACCATAGGAAAACCTATTTTATCCCAGGGAATTTTGTTATGGTGATCTAATTTTATTTCCAAATCTATCTAATCTGTCATATTAGTATTTATACGGTGATAGAAGAGCACCTAAAAATCTAAACCCCTATACCATCGGGTTAGCTCTTAACTGTACATTTTCCAGGAATTTTTCCATGTCTTCTTCAACTCTACAACTCATATTTATTCAGGTGGAATTTGATTAAACTGAACAAATTAAAACTGACTACTGATTCATTTCAAAGCATTGGAGCAGAGAGGAAGGCAGTGACACTGGAACAATTTGTAACCATCTAGGAGGTTGTCAGTACTCAGTGGCCCTTGATTAGCCATTAATAATTTTGTGAATTTTAAATTTGATCTGCATTGTGTAACAACTGAGTTGAGAGTAAGACTGTTAAATTGTCTATTGCAACAAGTCTCTCAACCCACTTAGACATCATAGTACTCACTATTTTTACCCACAATGAGCAAGCCTTACCCTTGTTACAATACATCACCTCTACTTTTTCTTGTAGACATTTTCCTTCATTCAGTCAGGTGATGATTAAAATAAAATGTGATCATCTGTCTTTTAGGGACAGATTTCATAAACTGGGGCCACAGCTCTACAGACCTTGTGCATGCACATTTTCCTGATTACTTGTAATTATATTAACTGCAGACATAAAATGGGTATTCAGATTCTCTCTCACAGGGCCAATAGGAGAGAGAGAGAGTAAACAGGATGTAATCCACCCCAAAATGTGCAAGGATGGGTACAGAAAGGGTAAAACATAGCCCACCCACTGCACAATGGCTTGCCAACTGGGACTGACTTACATGGGGGTGGAGGGAGTGTTTCTCCCCTTGAAGGGATGAAGCAGTGGACACTGAACCCCCAAGCAATGGGGAGGAATTCCTCCCTGAGCTCCCCCCAAGAGTGGGGCAGTTCTGCCTCCTACTTTGGACTTTTTGCAATTTGCACAATTTAACCCATACGTAGTAAACAAATGATTCTGAAAATTGACTCCAGCCCTCAGGTGCCCAGCAAATTTGATTTGGAAAAGTGAGAGGCAAAGCATCTAGCACAGTGGAGCCATGATCCATGACTGGGGTTTCTAGATGCTACAATACAAATAAGTTATTGAAGAATAGTTATGGGTCAAAAATCTACAATTTTTCCTTTAAAATGTAAAGTGTATGCTCACAGAAATGTGAGTATGTACCAATGTTCAAAACAACAAAGAATCCGGAAAGCAGAAGGAATGAGTGAATTATCCCAAAACTACAACAAGTAGAAAATAATTAGAAAGAACCACAATGAAAATTGATCAAATAGCATAAGCCATCTCAACAAGTGCAATGGAGTGAAGGATATAAATACAGTTTACAAATTGCCTAGGAAAACGTTGGATCTCACTGAAGAATTTTTGTATAGATATAGACACAAGAGAGAGAAAAAAAAACCTACTACTAAACAATTTTCCAATCAAAATAAAAATGTTGCAAATATGTTATATATTTGTATTTAAGGATTAGGAGCATTCAAACGGATTAAGGCACAAGCAATATACAAATTATACTTAAGCATTCTAGGAGAAATAGTAAAATAAATGAGTTTTGCTCATGCACCAACAGAGCTATCTTCGGCATGGCTTTACAATCCCATGGTGCAAAAATATGAGTCCCAATGACTGCCCCTATAATTAAACAAGCGATTCTCAGGACCTTTGTGTTTTTCACAGTGGTATCGTGGAACTATTCCATGAATGTTGCTATAATTCAAGGAGCCAAAAAATATCCATTAAATGAGAAAAGGCCTAAGGCTAAATGACAAAATTATAGACCAGGTTGTTTAATTCTTATATAACAGAAGTTAAACTACTTTGAAAAGTCAAATGAGGATAGGGTTAGAAGAGCAAACTTTGACATAGAATGTTCTACATAGTTTCAGGACAGAATGCTAATGGAGCTATCAGTCTGTTTTGTATGAATAATTATCAAGGCTGATTTCCCACTCTGGCACTTTGCGTGCAGAATGTGGGGGTCCGCAATGATTCTAAAAAATAATACTGGCAACTCTAGGCTTGTATTAAACTCCCAACCTTCTCTCTGACCTTGGATGGGTAGATGTTGCCACCACCCAAATGCAAAAGAACCCTTTTGAAAACCCAGAAAGACACACTTGGGAATTCCTTCCTGTGGGGTACCCTCAAGCCTTTTTATGCCCCCTCCAGGGAAGAGCTAAGAAAGGAAAACAAAGGAAATCAGCTGTTGCCACTAGCTAATTAAACAACATATGCACAAACCTCATAGGACACAAAAAACCCAATCCTGTTCTTAAAAAAGGTAAATTTTATTAAAAACAAAAAGAAAGTTCCAGATGTATTTTTTTTCCAGATCGTAAAAAAAACAATTACAAAAATTAAGCATCAAGATAGCTCTCTTGAGGGTCAGCTTAAAATTACAAGTAAAACAAAAGCATCTGGGGGTTAGCACAAAGGAGTCCACAAGCCAATAATAAATAAAAGATATAACCTAATTGCGTCTTCCTAGACATTCCCTGATTTACTTACATATCTGGGGTGTCAGATAAGCAATTCCTAAGTACAATTTGATGGTTTCTCATACCTGGCTTAAAGCTTCCTACAGCATACTTCAGCCCTATTCATGTGCTGCGTCTTCTCTCTCCAGAGAACAGACAGAAAAAGGGAAAGTTCCCCACCCATTTAAAAAAGTTCTAGCCCTCCTATTGGCTCTTTTGGTCAGGTGCCTACTCACTTCCTTTTACCTATGCATGCAGTCAGACTTTTTAACCCTTTACAGGTAAAGCAAGTAGAGAACAGCTTTCCATAAAAGGAAGCTACCCACCTTCATTTGTCACAATAATATTTGTTATAAACTTAGTTCCATTTTTGGTTTGCAAATTATTCCTGAACAGATCCTCATTGACTTTATTTGTATTTCTCGAGTAGTTTAGACAAAGAATTTTCAGTCTGGGGATTGTTTGTTTCAGCAATCTACTACTCCTCATGGGTTAAGGGTGGCTACTGCTACCATTCACCTATTAGTGAACAACCTTTTCAAAACAAAATAGTTAATAAATAAAATGTGTCCAATAGGAACATTTAGCTAAATTAAGCTTCCTAAAATATTTTAGGCTTTTGAGTCTTGTGAACACTGGTATGAATAGCCAATAGGTGTCAGAAGGCTCACGAATAAATGACTAGTTACTAGTATGAGCTCCCAGATCACAACAAACCAAACTTGACACTTGCATTTGTAAAAATGGTTGCATTTTTGTTTATTGCCTTGAAATGTGTTGAATACTTATGCTAAACAATCTTTTCCACCTTGTATTTAGCTATGCCATGATCTGCGGCGGCAATTCGGCAGGAGGTCCTTCGCTCCGAGCCGGAGTGAGGGACCGTCCGTCGAATTGCCGCCGAATAGCTGGATGTGCCGCCCATCTCCAGAGTGGCAGGCCCAAGCACCCGCTTGGCAAGCTGGTGCCTGGAGCTGGCCCTGCATGCTGAGTACATTTCCCAGACCCAAAGAAGAGCTCTGTGTAAACTCAAAAGTTTGACTTTCACCAACAGAAGTTGGTCCAATAAAAGATATTACCTCACCCACCTTGTCTCTCTAATATCCAGGGACCAACACACCTACAACAACACTGTTTATTTACTATTCAATCATCTCTGGAAGCTAAATGGGTAACACATGTTTAAGGACTTTTATGTCAGTGTAGACAAATGATAAGGTGGATGCTATGGGCCAGGTTCTCAGGTAGTCTATACTGACACAGCTCCATTTAAACCAATAGAGCTGACTATATATGAGCTAAGACTCTAGCCTCGTGTAGAAAGGTGAGAGTGTGACCCATACTTCATCACTGCAGAAACTTGGCCAAACACATCAGATAGAAAATAAGTGGTTCTTTTTGAGACTATAAAGAAGTTAATTAGGCAAGTTCCCTTATTTATATTAATGACTCAGATGATACTAAAAACAGTGTTTCAAAATTTGCAAATTAAAACAAATTAGGCAAATAAAAGAATGATGAAATGTACAATTAGATATGGAACGAGTTAATATATTACATTATTTGGTTTGAAGACTGGGTCGGAGTTCAGTGCACTTAAGACTTTGTGAACAAAGCATAAAGAATGGAATTATTAGCTAACAGAAAAATAAATCAATGCATTAAGCAGGGAAAAGACTTGGGTTAACCAGCATTTGTCAAATATTCAGTTCTAGAGAAGAAAGTAAAGATTATGAAAATATTTGTGTTAGAAATAGATAATGGCAGAATGCTTTTTGCAAGATCCTGAAAAATGTTTACCTTTCAACTGTATTCTCAGTCTCTGAAATCTAATAATAATAATAAGTCTATGGATTTACATAGCACTTTACTAGGGTTACCATATTTAACAAATAAAAAAAAAAAAGAGGACCCTCCACAGGGCCCTAGCCCTGCCCATTTCCCACCCTGCTCTGCCCCAACTCCGCCCTTCCCCGCCCAAACCCCGCCCCTCCTCCCTCCCACTCCCACGCGAAAAGGGCTGCCCGAGCGCTACCGGCTTCACTGTTTGCTGGGCAGCCCCCAGACCCTGCGCCCCCAGCCGGCGCTTCCCCAGTGCAGCTGGAGCCCGAGAGGGGAAGTGCCCAGCCGGGGGCGCAGGGTCTGGAGGCTGCCCGGCAAAAAGTGAAGCCGGTAGCGCTTGGGCTTCGGGCAGCCCCTATGCCTCCGGACCCTGTGCCCCCGGCCGGGCACTTCACCTGCCCAAAGCCCGTAGCGCTCGGCTCTTAAACAGAGCTGAAGAGTCAGGGGAGGAGCAGAGCCGCCGAGGCCGGAGGCTCTGCTCCTCCCTTGACTCTTCGGCTCTGTTTAAGAGCCAAGCTGCCCGAGCGCTACCGGCTTTGGGCAGCCCCCATGCCTCCGGACCCTGCGCTGCCGGAGCCCGGGAAGGGAAGTGCCCGGCTGGCGGCTGGGGTCCGGAGGCAAGGGGGCTGCCTGAAGCCCATAGCTCTTGGGCAGCTCGGCTCTTAAACAGAGCCGAAGAGTCAGGGGAGGAGCAGAGCAGCCGCAGGAGGGGAAGTGTCCGGCCGGCATTTTCCCGGACATGTTCGGCTTTTTGGCAATTCCCCCCAGACGGGGGTTTGATTGCCGAAAAGCCGGACATGTCTGGGAAAAACCGGACGTATGGTAACCCTAACTTTACTATTTCTCTGCTCTGAAGAGCTTAAATCCTAAAGTTCAAATTTTGCAAACATTTTCTACTATGCACAGTACTTACTATTGAGAATAGTCCCGTTGTATTCAGGGGACTCTTTAAACTGAGTAAAAAGTGTTTGTAGAATCATAAGATAGATAAAATAGGACTTTTGGAACTTCTGGTTAATATCACATAGTCGAACATTGAGAAAGCATGATAACAAATAATTTGAAACTGAAAACGAGGTATAGGATAACCAGATGAAACATTTAAAGTTAAACTATGCAGCAAACAAACTAAAAATAAAATAGAGGTTTAACCTATCCAGGTTTGGTGTAAATAAGTGATAAAAAGAGCCATTGCTGAGCAGGCATTTAAGAGTCAAACAAAGGTGAGGAAAATCAAAAGCAGAGGATATGACTCTGATATGGGCTATATTGCTACTTGCCTAGCACAAGATCTCCAGTGTTTTCTCTGCTAAATGTCATCTGTCCCCCATTCAGCATCATAATGGATTTTTATTGTTTTTTCCACTCCTACTATGGCTCAGAAGTGTCATTTCAGCAGGAGATAGTGAAGGTCTAGATGTCTCTCTGTCTATACTTTCTGTAGCCCAGATTAAGAATTCTCTGATGGTATTGCATACATTACTATCCTGTGAAGATGGATAGCTTTTGTCAAAGTGTCCTTAGAAGGTGATTCAGTTTAGTTTAATGAGTTATTCCCCATATCATATACATTACAAAAGACATAAAACTGATGATTGGTAATAACTTTACTTATACAGTCAGTGGTGGATTCACATTTATCTACCTCCTTCCTATATCTACTGTCCTAACTTTCCTTTCTTTTCAAGAAATGCTTTTCAACAGATTTTTCAAAATAGATTTTAAAGTGACACAGTCAACTTAAAAAAACAAACAAAACAAAATAAAAAACCACACCTATTTTTGAAAGAAATACTTTTGATTTTTTTATGATACAAAATTAGTAAGAAAATATATTCAGTGTTGTTGAGGCTGTGTTGGTTCAAGGATATTAATATTGTCTCTACATTTTTAAATGGTTGTTTGCTTTGTGCATTTAACAACACTTTCACTGTTTCTCCTGAATAATTGGTTTGTTTCCCTTTTTGTTTGTGTGGGTCCTTCATAGCAAGAGGAAAAACAACATTTTTTCAAAAAATAGGAAAATGTGACTAGCTGCACAAAATTTGGCTGAGAGCACCTAGTAGCAAGTAATTAATTATTTTTTAGATTGACTAGATTAAAAGTTGATGTCCTTTCAATGTTTGTAAAAGCTGTCAGTCTGACAGCCTGGGAAATTGAAATCTATTTCTCTACAGCTACTGCACAGAAAGCGTGGCAGGAACACAAGCTTCCCTGCCATTGCGCCAATAAACTTCTTTTTTTTCAAAGGATTACCGCCAAGGGTGAAACAGGAATTCAGTCCCTGCGTCCAGTCATTCCTTGGCGTCCATGCTGAGACCTAATTAGCATCAGGTTTCCTTGTCTGTGTCACAAAAAAACCAAACACACACTATTAACAGCCACCATCCAGTAATGATCCTCAAAGACAGATTATCTGCCCATCTCCACTCCATTTGTGGCTCTCAGGAGGTCAGAAAGGAGTGAACACACACAGGTCTTGTCTATACAGTTAATTAGTGTGTGATGAGTCCTGCTGTGAATGTACAGCCCGTTAGCCTACTAACTTGCTGTATGGAGCCTTCTACCACATGCTAAAAGTTCCAGTGCACATTGTCTACACTATATAAATAAGCCATCACAAGTCTCTACTGCGGATTCTCCTGGCATGGAAGAGACCACAGCAAATGTATGGCTTGGCGCTCATAAAGGCTCTTATTTCTCCCTCCTACAGCCCCTGTGCAGGGAGCATGTCAGGGGTGGAAAGAGGCAAGGGAAGAGAGTATCTTGAATATGAGGTGTTCCAACTATCTTGGCTGCTGTATGGAGCCATAAACAGCTGGTGTTAAAGCTTTCCTCAGGTAGCTCTAACCTGCATTGTGGCGGGAGTTGAGAATCAAGGAGCCATAACTGTTGTATCAGCTCCCTAGAGAGACAAGGCAGGTGAGGTAATATTTTTTTATTGGACCAACTTCTGTTTGTGAGAGAGACAAGCTTTCAAGCCACACAGGTCTTCTTCAACTTTGATGAGACAGACAAGCTTTGGAGTCACACAGAGTCAATTCAATAAAAGATATTACCTCACCCACCTTGTCTCTCTAATATTCTGGGACCAACATGGCTACAACTACACAACATACTGACAGGTCACAGTCAATCTGCAACAAAACTTTGAAACTGACCTGAAATCAAATCTGTAACTTAGAGGCAACTGGAAGTCTCAGAGCCTAACTGGAAGATATTTTCTCAGAAAATGATCAGCAAAAGTGTCTGTTTTGCCAATATATCCTTATTCCCTCCATCAGCCTTCATGAGGATTACAATATTTTTTTGGTCCATTTTATTTACTGATAAGATAAAGCTTGCATGTTTTGGTTAATTGTTCAATAGGAGCAATGCCTCTTTAATTTAATTAATGCTGATTTTAACACCAATTTATTTAATATTAGTTATTTTACGGTTATGGGTTTCTAGTGCAGAAAAAAAAAAGAATCAATGCTATACATTTGAAACAATCTCTAACTAGTTACGGATCCACTTCCTGAGTCTAGCTCTTTCTCTTTAAGATAAAATGGTTTCTCATTTTTATAGCAATGAATTTATAATGAAAGGCTTTTTGACCAAGTATTTTATAATCTCAGTACAATATCAGAATAAACCTGTAAAAGATGGAATAGTCATTAGAAGAAGAAACTGGTAATTAGTACTCCTGGTTTTCATTGTCATCTCTGCGACCGACTCTTGGTGTCACCAAGGACAATTTATGTAACCTCTCTTTCTCTGTGTTCCCATCTGCAAAATGAGCATTATAACACTTACCTATAGTGCCGCCAAAGGTTATTGTGGGGTTTTATTAATTAATTGTGTGCTCCTCAGATGAAACATGATGTGTAGGTGTGAACTATTACTTTGTCTCTCTAATAATGTACTATGCTGCGTTAAAAAAAGATGACATTTAGTAGGTGAAGGAAAAATTATGAAATTTCAGCTTTCCATCTTTTCAAAATCTTATTTTGGCAGGTTCTTTAAAATCGTTATTTTTAGGTCATAAAATGGTTGCTTACTTTTCACAATTCTCCATTTGTCAACTTAGAACTGTCATTTATTATTTACTAACTTTTTATCCTCTGTTACTGGACCCAAAGAGAGAAAGCGTCAAATTTACAAATGCATTTGGATCCCCGGACATGCAGGAAGCACGTATGGTACTTACAAAGAGCACCTAAGTGAGTTAAGTATACGTCTTAACCTTTTAAATTCCCACATAGGGAACATTATGAATTATTATGAACAATAATTGCTTCTGATTGATTCAGGGCTGAGAAGGTTGTAGGGTGCCATCATTTTTTGCCATCTTAATAAATAGTCAATGGGTCAATACACCAGGGTCATCAGGCTCTGGTTCTGTCCTGCAAGGGACAGAATTATTGATTAGCTTGGAGGGAATCCTTTAGGAAATCATGATGCCACCTTGTCTAAGATATCAGATTCCAGGAGGGTTGGGGGGAGACTTAGCCATGTTAACAGGCATTCTAAACAACATGCTTTAACATATCAGTATGCAGATTAAATAAATTAAATAGCATTCCCTTCAGAAAACAGTTATATGTGATCTTAATTACTGAGTGGCTGAGAGCTTACATATGCCTCCCAATATGGCATTTTGGTATCACTATATTATCTAGGTGTAATGGGGACATTGAGCAACCATTTAGTTTCCCAAGATACCAATATACAAGTGGTGTCCCTAATTCACAAATATCTGAAAGGATCACATACTTAATGACACAACATTGTGATAAAGTGACAGAGGTCTCAAAAAATCAATGTGGGCCTTTTTAATGTAGGCTAAAAATATGTGGGTTAAATCCAAGCAACTCAAAGATGATTTATATATTTGTAAATTGTCTCTAACCTACGTGGTACTGGCATAAAAGGGTATTCTTACCATGGGGAAAAAAAGCTGTGAATAATGCAGGAGGTAAACAAGTGAACTAATGTTTGTAACTCCTTTCTCCTCCTCCTCCTCACAACCTACAATATAAACCATAATGCTAATGAGTGCAGGGGCGGAGAGTCACAACAAGACAAAAGTTCACTTATGATCTCCACCATCTAAATCTTTTCAGATATACCTGCAACATCTCTGTAATAGACAAATTCAAATAAGTTGAGGGAAAGCATAGTAAAAGCCCAAACCCTATGCACTTGTGCATACGTCTTAGCAGGCAGAAATATTTTCAAATTCTGCCCTAAAATAAATAGAGCATGTCTCCAAGTGAATTTGACAAGAGCAGAGCCAGAAGATCAACACAACCTCAAACAATGTTATCTATTAACCTATAAAGATCCTCACTGCTGTGGTACTGATGTTAAGGATATCCATAACATGGAATAGGCTTTCCAGCAAATGCTTTACAAAGCAGAATTGTTAGGGCAAGCACACTTGGAAGCAGGTTCAATGTACTGCAAAAGCTGACAGTAACTGTGCCAGATACATAGACCCCCCTGAAAGTTTTTATCTGCACCCAAGCTGCAGATATGGTCCGCAGATCTCCACGGATATCCACAGATTTGCAGAGCTTTACAGATACAGACAACACCAAAATGCACAGCAGATCCAAGGCAGTTAGGGATTATAGCCCTAAGCAATATAGCTGAGGCCCCTCACGGTGTCACAATCATTGCTTTGAGTGGATAGCACCAAGTTACCTGGAATAATTTGTGCTCCTTACCCCAAACTATTTACTAGTTTTTTCCTGATTGCACCCTTCATATCAAGTTACCTGGGGGGAGGGAAGGGGGGAGTCTCTAAACCCTTACCTACATAGAATAGCCATATTTTCTTCTTTTTATAAAGTACCCTAAGGAACTCACTTGTCAAAAAAGTGGAGTGAATTTAGACAGCCACAGCAAATGCTTAATTTACAGTGCATTCTATACTCCCCCCCTCTAGATCTTCAGCACAATTGCATAGCACACTTAATTCTGTCATTTCTGATGAGATTTACTACATTTTGATTTTCTCCTAACTCCGTCAGGATTCTCTCATGGAGGAATCACACTATAAAAGAAAAATGTGATATAATTTATAAGTAACTTTATGACAAAGGGACTGTGACCTAAAAATCTTAAAAAGCAGTCATTGAAATACTGAATTACATTTTTATAAGAAAGAAGTTTCAGTACATTACCAAGTAATTTACCCCTCTCATTGAATGGTAAGCAGTGACTTGCAATTATTCAGATTTATGTATTTTTGCTGATTTTTACTATAGGCAAATGTAAGTGAGCCCTGTCTGGGCTCAATAGATCTTTTCTCTTTCCCTAGGCATCCACCATTCCTCTTGTGAGGTGGTGGTAGGGAAACCCAGACCCACCCTCTCCTCTGAGTTCCAGCCCAGGGTCCTTGACACAAGCAGCTAGGGTCTGTTTCCTATAATCCCTCAGTGGTTCACTGGGTTGCTTCCTACCTTTGCCTACTTGCAGGCATCTGTCATAGAGCTGCACTCTCCAGCTTTTGCTTCCTGGAACTTCATGTCTCCATGCACCTTTATCCAGGCTGTTGCGAAGGTTTGTCAGACTCCCTGTTAATCCTTTATTTGCCAGTATGGGGCATATAACCCATCACAGGGAAATTCACCACAACCATCTAGAACCCAAGTGTTCAGGCTCTGCACAGATTAACTGTGAGGAAACTGGGAAAGTGAGATTTGCTCTCCCCTCCCTTTGTTCCCTCCCACACCTTCCAACCTAGGGCCAAAGTGCAGGGCTGTCAAACTGCTCCATGTAACTGCTGCATGCAACTGCTACTCAGCCTAAGGTCTGGTCTATACTACCCGCCTGAATCGGCGGGTAGAAATCGACCTCTCGGAGATCGATTTATCGCGTCCCGTTGGGACGCGACAATCGATCCCCAAATCGGCGCTCTAACTCCACCAGCGGAGGTGGTAGTAAGCGCCGCCGACAAAAAGCGGCAGAAATCGATTTTGCCGCCGTCCTCACAACGGGGTAAGTCGGCTGCAATACGTCGAATTCAGCTACGCTATTCACGTAGCTGAATTTGCGTATCTTAAATCGACTCCCCGCTGTAGTGTAGATGTACCCTAAGATGTGGAAGAGCAGATTTTCAATGCCAGTTGCATGAGGCACTGGGGTACATAAACATGGATCAATGTCAGTGATCTATGCTGCTCTTCATAGACCAATGTAAAGACCAAGCTGTGGAACTCAATGGTTGTGCAGACACGTGGGCATGTCCACTCAGCTGGTCAATCCCAGAGCAGCCACTCTGTGGTGTCCTCCACCTTGCACTGGTTCTCTGCACAAGTGACAAATTCCACCTCCCATGCCTTTCCTTGTATTGATTGATCTTTCTATGTGTTGGAAATATAAAATACACACAATGGTAATTTTCATACTCATGAGTTCTTGCACATCTCTCCTCTTCATTTGGCTCTTCTCTCTACTGTCAGGTCCTTTCCCACTATACTACAACCTGAAAAAGAGCTCAGTGCAAGCTCAAAAGTTTGTCTCTCTCACCAACATAAGTTTGTCAAATAAAAGATATTACCTCACCCACCTTGCCTCTCTGTTTGTATATGGTTACTTAATATGTCTGGGTGCCATTCTGCAATTGTAACTAATGGCTAAGACTGCTAGAACTTCTTGTTCAGACATTTTTATTGCTATTTAAACTTAAGTAAATAAGAATAAATAAAAATAAATACTCATTGACAAGAAAAGAAACAGAGATTAACTTGATTGGGAAAATTTGGCACATGAGCCTAAATATCTAATAGACCATCGTGTTCAGATCCCAGGTTGTGTTTAGACCCGTTATACTGGGATGGGCAGCTGCAACATTTAGATCTGGATCCAAGTTTGGTTGGGAACAACCCTAGCTGGATTTGAACACTCCATCCCTCCCATAGTTTAGGGAGGTTCACATCTATAGTTTTAGCTTGGACCCATTCTAAATAAAGCAAATTCAAATGAGAAGCTACCCAGAAATAACATGGCATATCAATTTTGTATATCAATGTATAAAGCAATGGACACAGATGGTACATTCAAGCACTGCTAGAGAATTTTTTTTTTTTTTTTTGGTGAATATTCCCCTTTTTTTAAGATGGTATATTTAGTCTATATTCCATGGTATATTTAGTCTATTTTAAACACTTAAATAAAGTTTTCAGTATAAGTGAGAATTGTGTAAGCTGATCCTTGGAAGCATATGCAGCTTTAGAGAATGAATATTTTTCAATGATTAGCTCTTGGATCCCAGTCCTTTCTGTGTTGGGAGGGGAGAGGTAGGGGAGGAATAAGTACTTAGTTCCAAAACACAGACAAGTTTTATAGTTATTTGTAAAAAGCATATCTTAAATTCAAGATGGAGCTCACAGGTAACTCTTCCTGTTAATGATTTTACTGAATTACCTATAAACCAAAATATCTATACTATTATATACAAAATTCCAGTAACAGGATCTTGATCTAGCATGAATGACCTAGAATACAGAACCCTGAAGACCAAAATTCCTTTAAAGGGGATTTATGGCAACTCATTACCATCACTGGAAACAGGCCCTCAAATACCTAGCTGAGCCTCAGAAAATAATTCGGACAATTCTGGCTGGGGTGACAGTATAGCCAGGGCAACTCGCATATGTATTGATACATCACAGTCCCATGGCAGTTTCTAGTAGTGGGACTCCTAAGAAGTCCCAACTGCAAATTAAAAGGAGTCCTCACCCAGTGGACCTCCTGAGGGAAGGTGGTAATGCAGATACTGCTTACTCTCACCAGGGGTGTTTTCCAAGGGGTATTCAACAGCTCCTGTTGGTGCAGGGAGGTGAAATGTGCTTGTCCTTGCATTAGTGGGGGGTAGGGCGTGTGACACAAACCCCACCTATATAAAATTCCCAATATCCTGGCTACATTATGGAAAACATCTGTATTAAATATCCAAACAAAAAACATTATAAAAACAATTTTCCTGTATCCATCAGAGCAGGAACAATGAAATGTAAATAGGTGTGTGAACTAGGTCTATTGTGAAGTATGTCACAAAAATTCATATATTTCAAGTATGTAAATATTTCAAAAACTAGATACAGGGTTGTAAATTTGGAAATCACTCCTTTTTCTTGTAGCTAAGGCCCTAAATTAAGCTTCAAAAGATCTGGGTTTAACTGCTTGTTCTACAGTTATTCTATGTGACATTGGATGAATTACTTAATTCCTGTCTGCCTTAGTTTTCCCTTCTGAAAAATGAGGAAAATGATACTTCTTTCTCCTACTCTTTGTTTCGTCTACTTAGATCATGAGCTCTCCAAGGCAGGTTTCTACAGAGCATAATATTACTGGGCCCATTTTTCAGTTATGGACCCTAATTGCTAATAAATAAATTAACAGTAATAATAGACTTGGGAGGGGAGGTAGATATGGCCTTTCTGAATTTGTACCATTTGTAAAACCACTAACCATGCCTTCTCCACTTGTAGTGTTGTGTGTGTGGTAAACTCCAGAGGCCTCCTCAATAGTAGATACAAATGTATGGAATTTTCACTGTGTGTGCTGTCCACAGATCCACTGCTTGGCCCTCCAGTGCAGCAGAATATGATGGGGTGAACCAGGCCTTCTTAGGGTTCTACTGAAAATCCCAATGCTCTGCTGCACTACACCCCATGAAACAATTCTCTGTAAAAGACAAGAGTAGCCATTTTGGAAACTAGGTGAGAACTGGTCCCCCAGCAGCCAGAAAGGCTGGGGACTAACAACAGCCAAACAAGAACCAGTGGGCCAAAATATGAGGAGCTGCCTGCAGTCAGCAACTCAGTTCCTATCTGGATCCAGAAGAGTAGAGAGGGATGCTTCCTAGGCTGTAGCCAGAGGCACCAGGCCAACCCAGAGTTTAGTAATGGTCACAATGAGTGGCAGGGGTTAAGAAGGAGCCCTGCTCATTCAATTTCAAAGAGGGATGTGATGGGGTGCAACTCACCACTGTGGCACCTCCAGCTGGCTGTCCAGGGAAATAGCACTGTACACTCTTCTGGTGGTGTGTCACCTGGACCCACTTCACTCCCAGGACCATGGCATCCTCTTCAGTGACACTGCCCTCTGGCTGTACCACACTCTATGTTCCCCGACTTCCAGGGGGACCTGCAGTCCACTGTCCTGCCACTTCCTTCAGTGGCAAACTACCATCCACAGTCTAGTCACTCCCTTCAGTGTCTCCAGCACCCTCTTTGCCCTTGCATCAGGGCCCCAGTCTATAGATCCCTACAGCTTGCCAGGGGCTGCCTTTAGCTCTCTGCCTGCAGCACTTCCCTGTCCAGGGTGCTTGCTGCCCTCTACCTGCAAGGGAGCCAGTCCTCCTCCCTTCTTAAGCTACAGGGAGTGACTAACTCTGTTCTGTTCTGCAGCCCTTCTTATATGGACCAGCTTGGCTCTGATTGGCTGCTCCTATAAGCCCTTCTGTGATTGGCTGCCTCCTGCACAGCCTCCCTAGGGCTGTTGTTAACCTCTTTTCTGCCAGTGTGGGGCAGACACCCTATCACAAGGGAATTTAACTGAGAAATGATAAGAAGCTATTTGTGTTTATAATTGGCCCTGAAGGAGAAGGAACTGTTTCTATCTTTGTTATACCCCGGAAAGGATTTTGGACTGTGTGACCTCGCCAGAGGACTGAGTAACAGAAGACCCACAAAGGCTGACTGACAGCCTGCAGTGGGTGCTGTTTGTGACAACATGGGGGCACTCAAGAGTTGGTATCAGTAGTAGTATTTTAAAATGAGCCCCCACTTATTACACGGGACCAATGGAGGAGTTATTAAGACTTTTGGCCCAGAAGCTCCAGGACTCAGTCAAAATCCAGTAGCTACTAGTTGAGGGGCAACAAGAAGCCCAGTATATGGCTGTCATAAATATACACAGGGCAGCTGTACTGAATTGCTTTACCTGTGAGGGGTTAATCAGTTCAATTAACTTAGTTGGCACCTGACCAGAAGGACCAATGGGAAAAGAAGATACTTTCAAATCTGGGGAGGGAAAGTTTTGTTTGTGCTCTCTTTGGTTGTTCCCTCTCTGGACGGAGAGAAGGTCCAGGCAGGAAAAAAACATCTCCTAAAAACATACCGGAAATGAGCATCTAAGATTACAAAAATTGTAAGTAAAGCAAGGAAATGTATTAGATTATCTTTTCTTTTAGTTTGTGAATTTTCCCTATGCTAAGCGATAGTTTTATTCCTGGTTTTTGTAATCGTGAAGTTGAGTCCAGAGAGGAGTCCTCTATGTTTTAAATCTTTTATTACCCTGTAAAGTTACCGTCCATCCTGATTTTGCAGGTGTGACTCTTTTATATTTTTCTTTATAATAAAGTTCTTCTTTTAAGAACCTAATTGATTTTTAGTGTCCTAAAAACCAAAGGGTTTGGTCTATGCTCACTTTGTTAATCTATTGGTTGGTATATTATTCTCAAGCCTCCCCAGGAAAGGGGGTGAAAAGGTTTGGGGGGATATTTTGGGGGGATAGGGATCCAAGTGGATTGCTAATTTTTGCTAAATCACTTGGTGGTGGCAGCAATACTGTCCAAGGACAAGGAAAAGATTTGTGCCTTGGGGAAGTTTTTAACCTAAGCTGGTAGAAATAAGCTTAGGGGGTCTTTCATGTGGGTCCCCACATCTGTACCCCAGAGTTCAGAGTGGGGAGGAAACCCTGACAATGGCACAGCAAGAAGTGATACTCCTTGAGGTGCTCCAACTGGAACAACAGCAGCAACAACAGAAGGGACAGTTCTAGGAATCGCTGATCCAGTGACTGGCTGTCCCAGCTTCCCCAAATACTCTGATGCTGGGACTTGGTATGTCACCTGCCAAGCTGGGGCCCAGTGATGATTCTAAGGCCTATTTGGTCACTATTGAATTGGTACTGAAGCATAGACTAAAGAAACCTGGACTGCTTGCCTAGCACCCTTCCTCTCTGGGGAAGCCCAGCCTGCATATTGAGCCCTGGATGATTAAATGGCTTGAGACTATGATGCCATGAAATCTGCCATAGTGGACCACTTGGGGTATCCCCAGAGGGCTTCTGTTGTCTATTGTGGTCAGAGCCTCTCCCCCCAAGTCATGACCTCTGGACTGGGCTACTCGATAGCTACACATGCTATGGCAGATATTATAGACTCAGTACTGCTAGAACAATTCTTAGATATATTGCCAGTGGCAATCCAAATGTGAGTTTGCCAGCATAATCCTAATTCACTGGCAACCATAGTCCAGATTATTGAAGACTATTTGATGGCAAAATGGCCCAGCAATATTCTCTGGCTCAAACTGGACACCTTGCAGACTGACTCTTGGGATAGCCTCGCCCAGTCAAGCGGGAAGGTGCCCGAGAGTTCTGGGAGGTCTGCCAAAAGAAGTGAAGAACCCTCTTTGGACTCAATCAAGCAATCTGAAACCCACTTATAATGGAGCAATTACAACAGATGCACTGAGGAAGTTGAGTCAGACAGGGCCACTTAATAACCCCATTATATGTTTTGCTGTGGGAAACCAGGACACATCAGCCACTCATGTCTGATTATGGAGTGCAATTTCCTAGACTGTGGGATTACAAAGCTGTGTAGCAACTCCGATCTTAGCATTAACAAAAACTGCAGGGCCTATGTTGTCCAAGTTGAACATGAGAAAAGCAATGTGTCCAGTTTGGTCAGTTCAGGATGTTTGCAGATGCTAGTCTGGGAGGTTTTGATCAACCCCAAAACACTCCACTATGATCATTCCATGTAGGTGGTCTGTGTACATAGGAATGTGCACTCACACCCCACTGCTTGGATACAAATAAAAGTGGGCAAATGAGAAGGGAAAATCCAGGTCATTGTGGTAAAACACCTACTCTGAAGATTGGGAGAGATGGGTCGCATTTTCCCTCCTTGCTCTCCACTTGGCTGGACTTGCTTTCTTCTGAGGATGTAGTCAGACAACTGGGCAATATCTTCCCAATAGTGAAATCTGAGCTCTGTGAGGGGACCACCCACTCTAGGAAGTCTTTGGCACAATTCCAGAATTATAGGAAGGCCTGGCTGCCAGCCAATCTTACTGGAGAGATGTAACCACCTCAAAAGAACCATCCACCCAAACTCGACCTGGAACAATTGATAGGTTCTTGCAACCTGATACGTGGGTAGAAAGAAGATCCTACCTTGTGGGAATCATATATGAAGATAGTGGTAATTAATGGGGTTGTTACTCACGAAGCTCAAGCAGCTCAGTTTCCCCACTTCAAATTGAGGAATGACTTGCTCTATCGGTTTGCACTGGATCCAAAATTGGGAGAACTACACTACCAGCTCCTAATTACAAGGGAAGCATGGTGAGAAAACAAGCACCTCGCACATTCTATATCTTCTTTAGGTCACCTAGGCAGGGAGAAGACTCTGGACTGGTTACTACCCCAGTTCTTTTAGCTGGGGATTTATAAGGAGACAGCTAACTTTTGTGTTTCCTGTCCTGATTGGTTGAACCAAAGATGTCAGCACGTGCACCTGTAGTTCCCCTACTTTTAGCAGATACACCCTTCAAATGGGTAGGTATTGGTATTTTAGGCCCCTTGGAGAAAAGTGTGAGGGGACACCAGCACATACTAGCAGTGGTCAATTACACCACATGGTATCCAGAGGCAATCCCCCTGTGCTCAATGATGGCTGAAACATCAATGAGGGAACTATTACAGCTCTGCTTTCATATGGGCTTATTCACAGAGGTCCTTACAGACCAAGGAACAAACTTTATGACCTGTTTACTGCACCAGAATTGGACCCTAAAGGTTAAACCCCCTTAAAATCTTGGTATGCTATCTACAAATAGTTTAGTAGAAAGTATTAACCAAACCTTAAAGGGTATATTTTAAAAAGTTAGTAAAAATGGACCTCTGAAACAGGACCAACTACTGCCATACCTGTTTGCTGTACTAGAAGTGCCATAAGTTTCAACTGGATTTTCTCCCTTAGATTTATTATATAGCCAGCAGCCCCAGGAAAGCCTCAATTTACTTAAATATGAGAAGAACATCCTTGCCACTCCCAAAAGTGTGCCACAATATGTTATGCAGATGCACAACTCCTAGACTGCATGTCACAGCTTGCTCAAGAGAACCTGGAATGGACTCAACAAACTCAGGCCTGATATTATAATAGAGAGGCCCAGGAAAGGATTTTCCAGGGTGATTAGGTCCTACTTTTACAGCCCAATATTGAGAGTAAGCTTTTGGCCAGACAGCAGGGCCCTTATGAGTTTGTACAAAGGACTGAGGAAGTGGACTACAAAAAACAAAAACAATACAAACAAATGTATCATATAATCTATTGAAGCCATGGAGAACTCACCAGATGACATGAGGCCTCAAGTGCAGTCTACCACAAGCCTTGTGGATGAACCTATAGAAAGAATTCCCCAACACACACACTTGCAATGGCAGGCCAGAAAACTGTTGGAGTATTTTAACACTATGTTTTCCTCAGAGTTGGATTGGACTCACCTCTTGGCCCATCACATCCAAACAAACTCAGGGGCAATGCTTGAATATAAAACTGAATGGATTCCAGAGAAGCTCCAAGGGGCTGTGTACCAAGAGATCAGGCAATGTTAGAATATGGGGTCATTGAGAAATCCAAAAGTCCGTGGTGCATTCCAATCATGCTGGTGCCTAAGCCAGATGGCACGACCCAATTTCATGTTGATTTTTGAAGGCTGAATGCAGGTTCACGATTTGATGCCACCCCCATGACCTGAATCCACAAGCTACTGGACCAACTTGGGAAAGCTAAATACATTACAACACTAGACTTGACAAAAGTGTATTAGCAAATACTTCTTATCCCAGATTTGAGAGAAAAGACAGCATTCACCACCACTCTAGGGCTGTTCCAGTTTACATCCATGCCCTTCAGTTTGCACCTTTCAGCACTTCATGGACGACATACTTCATCTCCACTGGCAGGTTGCGGCAATCTATCTTGATGATGAGGTGATCTTAAGCCCAGATTGACAATCACATTTTATCCAGGTAACTTTTGTACTGCAGCCACCAAGGGAAGCCGGGCTCATGGCAAATCCAAAGGAATACCAATTTAGATTCAGAAAACCAAATATTTGGGAAATCTCGTAGGAAATGGGAAAATAAAATCTCTTCAGGATGAAAGAGAGGCCCTGAGGAGAACCCCAATTCCAGGGTCCAAAAGCAAACTTGGGTCCTTTTAGGCCTAGTGAGTTATAACCATCACTTCATATCCTATTTGGCTACCTCATTCATGGACCTCATGAAGACACTTGAGACGAAAACAGCCTGGTGGACTCCAGAGTTTCAAAAAGCATTTCAAAAGATAGATGACATCTTCTATATCCAGACTTTTCATTATTCTTTGTTTTACACACAGATGAACACGAAGTAGGCTTAGGGGCCATACTTTCACAAAACCTCCAGGGAGTAGAACATCCAGAACTCTATTTAAGCAGGAAACTCCAGCAACGAGAGACCAAGTACTCAACCACAGAGAGAGTGCCTAGCCATATGGAAGACAGTAGTGGCCCTGCAATATTACCTGTTAGGTGCTTTGTTTGAGTTTTTCACAGACCCTTCTCCCTTGAAGTTGATGGAGGCAATGAAAGATAGTGCAACCTTTCATTATACAGTGGTACCTAGAGTTACAGCCTTATGCTTTCATGATACAACACTGACTAGGAACTCAAGATGATAATGCAGACTTTTTCTCCCAACTAGGAAGAGCCATTACCCCTGAATAAGACCCACACCCAGATTCTATATAATAGCGTGTACCAGGCCTTTGTGACTCCTGGATGGAGGCCCCACTGCTCTGCTGCACCCCAACCCAGGAAACAGTTATCTTATAAAGAAAAGAGCAGCCGTTTTGGAAACTAGTGAAATTTGGTCTTTCAGCAGCCTGAAGGGGCGGGGACTAACAGCCAATCAAGGGCCAGAAGGTTGAAATAAAAGGACCAAGTCTTTTCCTAGCTGGAACCAAAGGAGTGAGAAGGGATGCTCACTAGGCTACAGCCAGAGGAACCAGGCTGGGCCAGGGCTTAGTACTGGTCAAAATCTGAAGCAAGAGCTATGGAGGACCACTGCTAATCCAATCCCAAAGAGGGAATTTAACCCAGAAAGGGTAAGAAGCAATTTTTGTTTATAATTGGCCCTGAAGGACAAGGAACTGTTTCTATATTTCTTGTTCCCTGGAAGGGGTTTTGGACTATGTGACATGGTCAGAGGGCTGTCACAGAAGACCCACAGAGGCAGGTGACAGCCTGCAGGGGGAGTTAATAGCTGAAGGGAGTGGCAGCACTGCAACCACATGACCAGTGAGTGCAACCCACCACACAGAACCATGGTGCTTTTGCTGCCTTTGAGCTTCATGCAGATACCTGTGGGATTTGCCCCTTGGTGAATGAAGGTAACCTTGGGTTAATATCAGACTTACATTAACAAGCAAAATAAACAGATTATATTGTTTACATACATCAGGAAACTGATGATTGTAAAATCTTTGTTTATATACCTCACTGTATTTACATAGCATTTATAAATAAAGTAGACACAGCTCAGGTATAAATAAATGTAAATCACATGTTTATGTTCACAGATTGAATCTCATTTTCCCCTGAGTCTGCTGATAGCCTGTTATTCCAGTAATCTGAAGCAGGAACAATTTCCCCAAAAAGATTGAATTATTTTTACATTTACAATGCAAAATAGAGACAAACTGTATTTTCCATTACCAATTAAATGCCTGTCTGTTCCTCGACCAGGTAAATTGCTATTAACAGCCTGCCACGTTATTTTGGGGACTATTTTGAACAGAACTATTCCGGTTGCTCTAATTACAACTTCTAAAATTAATATTTAAATTTTATAATTGCTGGACTGTGGCATTCTGTGAAATAATAATTACCTGTCTGATTGCAAAGTTGAAGTGAGCTGTTACATGCATATGCTTCTTTTTAATCTTGCTGCCTGTATCCCTATCCGCTTGAACAATGTTATTAAGTTCTGAAGTTGATTATATGGGTTGGTTTGTGAGTCAGCCAGCCAGCACTTCAGGCACCTCAAAATAATGTTCTTTTATTTTGTTAAGAAAAGAAATGCCTGCACCAGTTTGAGCAATGGGAGCTGGATTTTAGAATGAATACTCAGACTGATCCAATCAGTTCAGAAATCTCACATTAAACCAAACATCGTTTGAGCTGGGTGTAAGGAGAGAGGGAAAATATTTTGATAAATATTAATTCTCTCTTCTTGATACCATACCAGCTTCACACCTTACCTGAGGGTATCATCAAATCTGGCACTCTCAGTTACACCAGTGGCTGTCTTGAAGTCTGAGACACTTTAAAGTGCAGGGCAGAGCAGTGCATTCTAAACTGGAATACAAGGTTCGATTAAATTAGCCAGTCAGAACCTAATAGAGATTGTCTTGGATTTTTTACAGTTTGTAATAGATTATCATCAGAGGTAGAGACATCTTAAGGGATTTGGGAAAGGGAGTTCAGTATGAGAATGTGAACGAGGATGGCAGCACATTCCAAGAACAGAGATGAGCATGGGTGAATTTATGAAACGCTCAATGGAAGAAATAATTCTCAGGAGGCATAGTTTGAGATAGGCAGTTACTACTTTACTACTTTTTGTGCCTCAGTTAAAGGGTCCTCAAAAAAAGTTGCATGCTTTTTCAGATATACATCAGGAGTCACTCTAAGGGTCTGATGTGCCAGTTTACTTTCTTTTCTAGCTCTGATGTACAGGCAGAAGCTAGAGAGGGTGGTGCACTCATTCAAATGACTTAACATGTCTCTAAACCTTGTTCTATTGAAAAATAAGGCATAGCTTCTGGCGGGAGAGACTTGAAATTAGAGCTGGACAAAATTTTTTCAATAAATTGTTTTTTCCCCAAAAATGCATTTTTCGGGGCCCAAAACTGTTTAATTCAATGAATAGCTTTGATTGGGGAAGGGGGGAATTGAAAGAGTTGAAACATTTTGTTTCATCTGTTTCAACTGTTTCATTTCTAAGCATTTTGTTTTGATTTGATTCAAAACAGCATTTCAACTTTGGCCTATTTAAAAATAATATGTGAAAAACACCCCAAACAGCCAAACTGAAATAAAACACTTGGGCGGAAAAATGTTTTGTGTCAACTGAAACATTTTCTTTGATTCAAAAGTAACTGAAAAAACAGGGTTAAAAATGAGTTTTGTTTTTTGATTCAATGAAAAAAAAAATAGTTTTCCTTTCAGATTAGACTTTCTGTGTGCCTTCCCCCCCCCCCCTCAGATTTTTCAGTTTTGCCCCCAAACTGAAACTCCACTATTTGCTCAGCTCTACATGCAGTACTCACTAACCTCTGGACTACCATATAGTAGTTTCCACTACCCAGATAACCTTCCATGACAGACAAGTAATAGGGGTAGTCCTCAATATAAAATTCAACCTTTTCCTCTTCAGTGAAGAAAGTATGCCACACAGCTCGCCATGAACACCAGTGGGGTTTCTGCCTCTTCTCCAACTGAAATGCCCAATATTTTCATATTCTTGGTTCTCAATAGCTACAGAGGCACATATTTCCTGATCACCACATCTTTTTACAGTGCAGGGCTGGAGAAACTCCTGCTTGTTCATATAACAGTGGCTAGTATTCTCTTAACTTGATAATTCAAGGTTTAGTCCTATGGTGACATCATCAGGAATAGGAAACTTTCAAATTCCATTGCTGCAAAACAGTGAGTTAGGAAGCCCGCTAATTCACCAAAAACTTCTGAGCAGGCAGGCCTGTCTTCCTGCCCCTCCCACTTGAAGAGATGGGGGGAAATGGTTAGTTGTCTATTCCCTAAACAGATTGGGAAGAGAAATGAGCCACTTGAAGACCCTGATTTTCGAAGCTAGATACAAAGCAGTACATACTCCTAAGTTGTTAGTACAAACTGAGGGTTACATTCTGTAATGTGTTTCCTAAGAGACTCAGCTCAGAAGGTGCAGTCCAGGGACTGACTGACAAAACTGGATTTACTTCATCTTTGTGCCCTCCAGATTCAGGGAGGACTGAAATGGCTTCCATTGTAAGTTAGACCCCACATACCTCCCAGGGCCATGCAGTAGCACAGAATCTCCCATAATGCTCAGTGGTACGAGCACACTCTTCCCACCCAGGATTCAACCCACAGCAGTTTCCCTGTACAAGAGCTTACAAGCGAGTACAGCAGATGGCCATTTTTGCAGGCCCTATGCAGCTCTCCTGCTGGAGGAATTCTCCCCCAGGCCCTTTGAACACCTGCAATGCCCCTACAACACTGCCACAATGACAACTGAGGCCAGAGTGGTGATGCTGAATCAACCCCTCGGTGTTCCAAACAATCAGGTGGTTTTATATTTAGCCACTGGTACACACAAATGCCCACTTTGCAATCATGGCAACTTCATGGGCAAATTATACTTCTGTCCACTTTTTGCTTTCTTCTCGAAACAAAATAGTAGTTGCAGCTTCTCTTCACATAGAAGTCTTTCTATGCTTCCAATAATTTTCATTGCTCATCTATATTTCTGCTGTAACCTTTTTGAGTGAGGTGACTTCAAGGTCCATGCTACTCATGTATATAATAGTATGCGTTTCTTTGTATTCATTTTAATTCTTCCAGCCAATTTTTCATGTACTTCATTTAGTTTTTACTTCTACGATATATTGCACATGCTATTAGTTTACTTGATTATACTGATATTTCTTGCTAATTCCATTGTTGTCTAATTATCATCAAGTGGAACTATATTTTGTAAAATTCTTTAGAGAACATTTTAAAGAAGAAAACAATAGAAAACATCATTTGGATAAGTCAGCAAACTGTTGCTTGAGTTATGTGTTATTTAGCTTGTCAATAAGAAGTTATATTTTCATCTTAATTACCACCCTTTGAAAAGTGCTTCCCTAATTCAAATCAGAACTGTACTGCAGAATGTATTTCATGGTTTTAATTGTATCAAAATCATGCACTGTTTTCAGTAATTAACAAGTCTCCATAATTATGGGTGCATGGGGCTTTCTGTGTTTTACTGCAAAGTGCAAATGTTGAAAGTCAAGATATCTCAGTGGGAGAAGGACATAAAAATCTTAAAATATATGCTTAAATGATGTTTTTCTTCTTCTGGTGGCGAATTTATATAAATTTCAAACTAAAGTTTTCTTTCATTCACTGACTTTGAGAATTGCTTGCTTAACCTTGAACCCATAAATAACTAGTTCTTTAAGCATGATATACTCAATACAGTAATTGACATATTGCAAAACAGCTCTGCCACATTCCAATATAAAGGATAGGCTATGTCCTGAGACTATGCACCTTGGTTTTGATCTGGTCATGGGGTCTTAGTCAATCTCACTTTGCTTATTTTCAAGCCTGCATGAAGTACACATGGGAGCAGATGGAGGGAACTCTCAGACTCCTGACCTTCTTTAAAATATTGCTGTACATAAGCTGTGAAAAAACAGTCCCATAAAGGCATTCTAAATTTTGAAGAGATAAGGTCAACAGGACTACTATAAAGATAGGTCAGCCTGCATTAAAGTGAGGGAGAATTGTTGTAAGGCTGGTCAAAAATTTTCTGTCAAATGTTTTTGATGGAAAAATTGGTTATTGACAAAACATTTTTTTTTTGAAAATGTGTCTGTTTTCCATAGAAAATTTAGATTTTTTTGGGGGGAGGGGGTCAAAAGAAATGCCTAACCTGGGAAATATTTTGGATGAAACGCTTGATGTACCTCAACTACAATTCCCAGGAAGCACTGTGATGGCACTTCTGCATTGAATTATTTTGGTTTATGGATTAATTTATATATATATATATATATTTCATCCAAAAGACACAAAATTCTTTTAATTTTTGGAAATGTTTTAATTTTTGTCAGAATTTTCCTAACGATTCTAAGGAAAAATTGATGGAGGGCAAGCTTGTTTGGTTTTGTGGGAGTTGACTGAGTTTGATGGCATCAGAATTGGTTCACTGGAGAAGTAAAGATGTGACAATAGAAATTAAATATACGTGGATCTGGAGGCATGTGATGGTGGCGGGGGGGGGGGGGGGTTGATATGGTGGTACAGGTTTTTCTCATGCTGGACAGCTAGTTTAACCCTTAGTTAAGTAGGTGTAGGAGAAGATTTTTTTTTTAAGCCATGTTATGCATCTTATAGGGAGAGAATGAATAACCTGTGCCTTATGATAGTGGAGAAACGCTACCTTAGACTTCACCTCAGACCTATTCTGAATATGTTGGTGCTGTCTGCTGTCCCACATTCCATAACATGAGGTCAGGGGAGAAGGGGATCTTTTATGTTTGAGTGGGTTAAATTTCTCTTCTCCATACCCTCCTAACACAAATGCTGCTGCTATGCCTGAGGCTATTTCAGAGCCTGTTGGTTATTGCCTTCTTGAATGTTGCTGTCTTTTCTGGTCTCTGATAACACAGCTTTACAGCCAAAATGCTTCTGAAATAAATGTAGTCAAACTTTACTAATTCTGGGTCACTGAGAACGAAAATGATGCTTAAAATTGTTGATTGGCTCTAGTTTTAAAGATATGCTATTGGGTCAGTATATACGACCCTAGACTTGGGAATGGCGGAGGATAAGTGAGTTCTAAAGGGAAGGGATCTCAATTTAAACCAGAAATGACTAAAATATATCTTTGACTGGATCTATGAATAAATCTATGACTGGGTTTGGACAGTACTTGCTTTTTAGGCAAAACAATGAATGATGCAATCTGAAGCTGGTATTGCGTCATACATGATATGAATTGCATCATGTTATTCCTAGAAGTCATGGATGATGCAATCATAACGAAGCTTACATCACTCTGCTGAACAAATTGCCCTATATCAGCTCTCGAAATCATACAGTGTCGTGCTCTCTTATTTGTCAGTGTTTGATTTTGCAAAGGGACACATTTCTGTTTAGCCAAAGTGAGCAGAGATGCCTCGTACTTGTGTGAACAGTGCAGATAACTTCTGTTATGTTTGTGGTGAAGTGACTTTTCCATCACAAAAGCGCAGTATAACCACTCTCGTTAAGAAAGCCTATCACCTTTATTTTGGCTGCAAAATTGGAGATCAGGACAAGAGGTGAGCCCCACACATATGCTGCAACACTTGTGCAACAAATCTTCGCCAGTGGTTGAACAGGAAAAGGAAATCTATGCCTTTTGCAGTGCCAATGATTTGGAGAGAGCGAAGAGCTCATACCAGCAATTGTTACTTCTGCATGGTGCCTCCAGTTGGGAATGGTGTGTCAAAGAAGAAAAACTGGACTGGTCATTATCCAAACATTCCATCAGCTATATGCCCAGTACCCCACGGAGAAGGACTGCCGGTTCCTGATGCACCAGAATCATTCTCACTATAGTCAGATGAGGAAGAGGAAGAGGATGAAACTTCTGGTCCTGAGCCATCAATGTCACAGGACCCACATTTTCTCCCATCCTCCTCCTCTGAACCACACCTCATAACACAAGGTGAACTGAATGACCTTGTCAGGGATTTGGAACTACCAGAGTAAGGCAGAGCTGTTGGGCTCCAGACTACAGCAGCGGAATCTCCTGGCAGGTGATGTTAGGGTTTCCATGTTCCGTGACCATCAAAAGGATCTTGTCCCATTCTTCTTCATGGAAGGTGATCTTGTAGCCTGCAACAACATCGATGGTGTGATGGCAGCCCTCAACATGGTTCACGATCCAGATGAGTGGAGACTGTTCATTGATTCATCGAAGACGAGTCTTAAAGCTGTTTTACTGCATAATGGCAATGTTTTGCTATCAATCCCAGTTGGTCATGCAGTCCATATGAAGGAAACCTATGACAACATGAAACAACCTTTGAGGTGCATAAACTATGACCAACATCAGTGGCAGCTTTGCGGCGATTTGAAGGTTGTTGCTCTCTTGCTTGGTCTGCAGACTGGATACACAAAGTACTGCTGTTTTCTCTGCAAATGGGATAGTCATGCAAGAGATTCCCACTACATCAAGAAAGACTGGCCACTCTGACAGTCATTGGAGCCTGGGAGGAAAAGTGTTCAGCATCCACCCTTGTTGAATCAAGGAAGAGTTTGTTACCACCGTTAAGGCTAGATCCCCACTTTGAATTTTAGGGTACAAATGTAGGGGCCTGCATGAAAATTTTTAAGCTTAACTACCAGCTTAGCTCTGGTTCTGCTGCCACCATTTTAATGGATTCCATTCCTGGGAAACCTTGAAAAACCTTCACCAAATCCCTGGTGAATACAGATCCAAACCCCTTGGGATCTACAACAGGGAGAAATTAACCATCCCCCCTCCTTCCTCCCACCAACTCCTGGTGAATCAAGATCCAAACCCCTTGGATCTTAAAACAAGGAAAAATCAATCAGGTTCTAAAAAGAAAGCTTTTAATTAAAGAAAAAAAGGTAAAAATCATCTCTGTAAAATCAGTATGGAAATTAACCTTACAGGGTAATCAAACTTAAAGAGCTCAGAGGACTCCCCTCTAGTTTCAGGTTCAAAGTACAGCAAACAAAGATAAACACTCTAGTAAAAGGTACATTTACAAGTTGAGAAAACAAAGGAAAACTAACACGCCTTGCCTGGCTATTTACTTACAAGTTTGAAATAGGAGAGACTTGTTTAGAAAGATGTGGAGAACCTGGATTGATGTCTGGTCCCTCTCAGTCCCGAGAACGAACACACTCCCAAACAAAGAACACAAACAAAAGCCTTCCCCCCCCCCCAAGATTTGAAAGTATCTTGTCCCCTTATTGGTCCTTTAGGTCAGATGCCAGCCAGGTTACCTGAGCTTCTTAACCCTTTACATGGAAAAGGATTTTGGAGTCTCTGGCCAGGAGGGATTTTTATAGTACTGTACACAGGACAGCTATTACCCTTCCCTTTATAGTTATGACAGGCCTATTTGACACTTTTTAGCCTTAACAGTTAGCCCTGCCTGCTGGATGCGCTTGAAAACTTTTTCCAGGTGCTCCATGTGCTCTGCCCATGAATCAGAAAAAATGGCCACATCATCGAGGTAGGCAACTGCAGATTCTCCCAATCCCGCTAGGAGACCATCTACAAGTCTTTGGAAGGTGGCGGGTGCGTTTCGCAACCCGAAAGGGAGTACATTGAATTTATACACCCCTGCCTGGGTGACGAAGGCTGACCTTTTCTTAGCGGGTTCATCTAGTGGTACTTGCCAGTACCCCTTGGTTAAGTCCAAAGTAGAGATGAATTGGGCATGTCCCAATTTCTCCAATAGCTCATCTGTGCGTGGCATTGGATAGTTGTCAGGAAGAGTTACAGCATTTAGCTTATGGTAGTTCACGCAAAAGCGTATTTCCCCATCTGGTTTGGGAACTAGAACCACTGGAGATGCCCATGTACTCTTAGAGGGGCAGATTATACCCATCTGTAGCATGTCCTGGATCTCCCTTTGTATAGCAGTTTTGGCATGAGGTGACTCCGGGTAGGGTGGGGTTCTAATAGGGTGAGCATTACCTGTGTCAATGGAGTGGTATGCCCGTTCGGTCCATCCTGGAGTGGCTGAGAAAATTGGTGCAAAGCTTGTGCACAGCTCCTTGATCTGCTGTTGCTGCAGACGTCCAAGGGTCGTGGAGAGGTTCACCTCTTCCACGCCACCATCCTTTTTTCCTTCGTAGTAGACACCTTCAGGCCACTCGGCGTCATCTGTTTCCTGGGCTGTAAACTGGCAAACGTTTAATTCTCTGGAATAAAAGGGCTTAAGAGAATTAACATGGTATACCTTAGGCTTTATGTTGGAGGTGGGGGAGGCTATGAGATAGTTAACAGCTCTTAGGCGCTCCTGGACCGTGAATGGTCCTTCCAACGATGCTTCCATTTTATGGGCCTGGAGCGCCTTTAAGACCATGACTTGGTCTCCTACTTTGAAGGACCGTTCTCTGGAATTTTTATTATACCAGGCCTTTTGCTCTTCCTGAGCATTCTTTAGGTTTTCTTTAGCAAGGACTAAAGAGTGTCGGAGGGTGCCTTGTAGGTTGCTTACAAAGTCTAGAATGTTAGTTCCTGGAGAAGGCATAAACCTCTCCCATTGCTGCTTCACCAACTGTAATGGCCCCTTAACCTCGCGGCCATACACAAGTTCAAATGGTGAAAACCCTAAACTGGGATGTGGTACAGCCCTGTAGGCAAAAAGCAACTGCTGCAACACTAGGTCCCAATCATTGGAGTGTTCATTTACAAATTTACGTATCATGGCCCCCAAAGTTTCATTAAACCTCTCCACCAGGCCATTGGTTTCATGGTGATAAGGGGTGGCAACCAAGTGATTCACCCCATGAGCTTCCCACAGGTTTTCCATGGTTCCTGCCAGGAAATTAGTTCCCGAATCTGTAAGGATGTCGGAGGGCCAACCTACCCTGGCAAAAATGTCTGTTAATGCCTGGCACACACTTTTAGCCCTGGTGTTGCTTAAGGGTACTGCTTCCGGCCATCGGGTAGCAAAATCCATGAAAGTCAGTACGTACTGCTTTCCTCTGGGTGTCTTCTTTGGGAAAGGACCCAGAATATCCACAGCTACGCGCTGAAATGGGACCTCAATTATGGGTAGTGGCTGGAGAGGGGCTTTAACCTGGTCTTGGGGCTTTCCCACTTGTTGGCACACCTCACAAGACCGGACATATTTAGCAACGTCCTTGCCCATTCCCTCCCAGTGGAAGGACTTCCCCAACCGGTCTTTGGTTCTGTTTACCCCAGAATGGCCACTGGGATGATCATGGGCTAAGCCCAAGAGCTTTACCCGATACTTAGTGGGAACTACCAACTGTCTTTGAGGATGCCAGTCTTCCTGGTGCCCACCAGAAAGAGTCTCCTTGTATAAAAGTCCTTGTTCTACAACAAACCGGGATCGGTTAGAAGAGCTGAGAGGCGGTGGGGTGCTCCGCGCCGCCGCCCAAGCTTTCTGAAGGCTGTCATCTGCTTCCTGCTCGGCCTGGAACTGTTCCCTTGATGCTGGAGACATCAGTTCCTCCTTGGACTGTGGACTGGGGCTTGGTCCCTCTGGAAGCGATGCAGGTGCTGGGGCTGTTTCCATTGACTGTGAACCGCTGTCCGCTGGTGCACTATGTGGTATCTCAGGCTCTGGCTGAGCCTCTTGGGTAGGGTAATCTCCTGCTTCCGCCAGGTCAGGCTCGCTGGTGCCATCTGGCATTGGAGTTGTAGACGGGTTTGCAAGCGCTGGACTCAGTGCTGGCAATGGTTCTGGTGCTGGTTGCGTTGCCAGTTCCGGTTCTGTGACTGGCTTTGGCTGGGTCTCTGGGAACACAGACGGGGCCCTGGTGGACGGCTCAGGAAAAGGGATGGGGGTGAAAGCTTGCTTAGCCTTTGCTAGTTCCAGTTCATGTTTCCTTTCTTTTTCTCTCTCCTCCATCTCTTTTTCTTTTATCTCCATCTCTTTTTCTTTCAGCTCCATCTCTCTCTTGTGGGCCTTCTCTTTGGCTTTTTCTTCTCTTTCTTTTAGCTCCATCTCTCTCTTGTGGGCCCCCTCTTTGGCTTTCTCTTCTCTGTCTCTCAGCTCTATCTCTTTTTCTTTCAGCTCCATAGCTCTCTTGTGGGCCTCCTCTTTGGCTTTTTCTTCTTTTGTAGTCATTTTCCTGTTTTCTTGTGCTGGGTCACCCCCTCTGCAGTTGACTGAAACTGGGAAGCTCTCAGCTCTGGCTGCTGCTGAGTTAACAGAGACTTTCTAACTAGCTACTCCCGAGGATGTAAAAAGAAAAAAAACAATTCAGCTTGTAAATTATCTTTACCTTTGTTTGCCCATTTGAACACTTCTCTTAACAAAGGACCTGTTAAAAAAACTTAACACCTCTGCCTTCAGGCAAGGAGAGATAAGATATGCATCTATCTACCTCCAGCTCGGCTTTCCAAGCAGCTAGAAGGAAAAAAAATCTTACTGGCTTTTGGGTTTAAAATGATCCCACCGCTGCCACCATGTCAAGGCTGGATCCCCACTTTGAACTTTAGGGTACAAATGTAGGGGCCTGCATGAAAATTTTTAAGCTTAACTACCAGCTTAGCTCTGGTTCTGCTGCCACCATTTTAATGGATTCCATTCCTGGGAAACCTTGAAAAACCTTCACCAATTCCCTGGTGAATACAGATCCAAACCCCTTGGGAACTACAACAGGGAGAAATTAACCATCCCCCCTCCTTCCTCCCACCAACTCCTGGTGAATCAAGATCCAAACCCCTTGGATCTTAAAACAAGGAAAAATCAATCAGGTTCTAAAAAGAAAGCTTTTAATTAAAGAAAAAAAGGTAAAAATCATCTCTGTAAAATCAGTATAGAAATTAACCTTACAGGGTAATCAAACTTAAAGAGCTCAGAGGACTCCCCTCTAGTTTCAGGTTTAAAGTACAGCAAACAAAGATAAACACTCTAGTAAAAGGTACATTTACAAGTTGAGAAAACAAAGGAAAACTAACACGCCTTGCCTGGCTATTTACTTACAAGTTTGAAATAGGAAAGACTTGTTTAGAAAGATGTGGAGAACCTGGATTGATGTCTGGTCCCTCTCAGTCCCGAGAACGAACACACTCCCAAACAAAGAACACAAACAACAACCTTCCCCCCCCAGATTTGAAAGTATCTTGTCCCCTTATTGGTCCTTTAGGTCAGATGCCAGCCAGGTTACCTGAGCTTCTTAACCCTTTACAGGGAAACGGATTTTGGAGTCTCTGGCCAGGAGGGATTTTATAGTACTGTACACAGGACAGCTGTTACCCTTCCCTTTATAGTTATGACAACCACCCTTACACATCAAGCTGGGTCTGATGAAGAACTTTGTCAAGGCAGACTATTGCTGGACAGTGACAAGAGATGCTCCATTTAATGAATACAAGAGACAAGCCAAGAAGCACCGAGTAGACACTGAATAGGACTAAACTATGTACATAATAGTTTTTTGCCTTTTGTTTTATAATACATTTTATTTATATAACCCTTTTGCTGATTTTTAAAGTGTTACATAAACAGGACAGGTAAAATATTACTATGTAAAGCAACCATAAACACATGAAAAGACCTAGGTTTACAATTTATGATTAAAACTCTACTCTCTACACAATATACATAGACATAAAATGTAAAAACCTAAATATCTTAGAAACAGTAGCCAATCAGTTATTTTGTCATATTTGAACTCAGCACATCAAAATACATAATAAATAGCACATTTTATCTCTGAAGCAGACAACTTCTCAAAAATTTTAGACAAGTGCAATGTCTGTCTTCTTCCCCTTCCTCCCACCTTTCTATGTCCCTGCCTCTGCACCCCCTTTTCATTATCCTAAGTATAAGAATGGGTTGGGAAAAATTGAATAATTTACATAGGAAAGTGAGGTCCCCAACCAAATGGGTTTGGTGTTTATACAATCCCCACCACTGGGTATAGATCGAAGATGATCTGCAAACACAAATGAAGGTCAGGAAACGGGTATTGGGACATCTCCCCTCTCTTTTAAAGGGTGTGTGTGTGGAGGGGGGAGACTGAGAGAGTCTCCTGTCCTGACATGAATTTTCCCCAAAGTAAACATTTTGATTTTGAGAGAACTGGTATTTTCTCTCCCAACTGTAAAGATAGTAAGGATGAATCTGGAGCTAGAGGGGTTGTGGAGGGCTGGAGATCAGAGTTTGTGCAACTTACAAAGTAAAATTCCTTAACTACAGAAATCGAAGACAAGTCATATAATATTTATTTTCCAAAATGTATTAAAAATAAATACTCCAATCACTAGTTTTGTTATCAGAGATTTAAAATTGTTGAGATATGGAGTTGATCTAGCATCTTTAATAGTTCATATTTCTAGTGGCCTTCTTTGCTTCAAGTCAAGAGTTAAAGAGTATTGCAGATTTATCTTCTCTGTTTTTAAAATAGCTTCTGTCAGAGATTCAGTTTTCATCTGCAGATCTGTCTATCGTCATTCATAAAAGTACATGAAGGCAACAATGGTACATTTAGAACCAACTTTCCCTATAAAAGTAATGGTCTTTTCTTTTTCTCAGAAAATGAATTATTTATAGCTGTACATTAGCTTCAATAGTGTATATTTCTAACTCTAAGTTTTTTAAACTGTAGAGATTTGCACCTTCTACTCTTTGGTTCAATAAACGGAAATAAAGTCTTATATAGTCAAAAATCAATGATCATTTGGAACCGTTCAAGCTGTACATTTTAAGCCTGATTAGTGAGAATAACAACAGTTCCAAGGAACAAAACTGTGATTGTATTAAGTAGAAGTGACAAAAGTCCCATTAGGAAATGACTCACTCTTCTATGTTTTCCTATAATGCCACTTTTTAAAACAAAAAGTCACATTTTTTCAAGCAGCTGACAGACAGAAACTGAAATTCACCTGAATTGTTTCTGTATTTACTGAAAAAGAGTTTTATAATAAAGATTATACTGCCATCTATTGGATGACACTATTCTACAGATAAACCATCTCATTTCTCTTTCTTGATTTATAAGGCCAAATAAATTAATTTGAGTGGTTCACAAGATTTCCTTTGAAAATTTACTGATAATTACATAGCCATTCTTTTTTTAGCAATATGTGTATTTCTGGTAAACAGATTTGTGTCCAGTTTGCTACCACCAGCAAATGATCTGAAGAGAGAGATTCCACCATGGTGTCAAATGAAAGATTAATGGAAAATCACTGAAACAAAAATACCTTGGAAATACTACCTTCTGTTTTACAGAGATCATGTGGAGATGTTTTTATGCATGATCTCAGTCAGTAGAATGGCATCACTTGTTGTGTGGAAGAAAAGGTTGCATAGCCAGCAATACTTTGTATTACAAAGAATCTTCTGACATAAAGAGACTTCATGAAAACTTTAAAAGTAATCCAATGAAGCTTAGGGAAAATGTTTTGCCCATGTGAAACTGATTTTAGTTTCTGACAGAATTTTAATTGAAAGTTCTGGCACTGCATGTTGTTTTTATCTGTCACCTAGAGCATCAATCGATATCTTAGACATGAAATGTGCTTATCTCTGTACTATCTAGATGTCAGTTTGTATAGGCACCCGGTCAATAAATTTGTTTGAGTGTTATTATAGTAGTTTAGTGCATTAGGACCTCATAGAAGTAACTGGGTGAACTAAACTGAAGGAACCTCAAAGCTTAACTGCTGAGAGTAAATTGAGAAAAAAGTTTTCTACTGCTGCTGCTCCCATTGATATTCTAGAGGCTGGGAGGCTTTAAAGCACAGTTCCATTCTCAAAAGCATGATGTAAAAATGACACTTTCTCATTGAATAGATCTATACTTTTTGTGTATTTTATGTCACACCTGCTTATTTTGACTAAAGGTGGTACTAGTTTATATTTTTTAGCACCACAGCTGTGGGAGAGTGAGATAGTCTTTTGATCATATGTAAGCCAGAGGCCATGTCTATACTACCACTTATGTTGGCAAAACATATGTCGCTCAGCGGTGTGAAACAAACACCCTTCTGAGCGACATACGTTTCACCAGCATAAGTGGTAGTGTGCACAGTGCTATGTCAGTGGGCGAGCTTCTCCTGCCAACAAAGCTACTGCCGCTCGTTGGGGGTGGTTTAATTATGTCAACAGGAGAGCTCGCTCCTGTCGGCATACAGTGGCTACACGAGACATCTTATAGCAGTTCAGCTGCATTGGCACAGCTGTGCCATAGTAAGGTCTCTACTGTAGACAGAACCATATATAATCTTGTTAATTTATGATGCTCTTATTGTTCATGTATGACCTAGAAAAGAACCCAGATTGACTTTCTGGTTCTAAGTTGAATTTATAAGGCTGCTAGTTAGATTTTTTTTTCTTTACCTATAAACTGATCAGATTTGATCTGGAATCACTGAGACAAAATAAAGATAGAACCCCACAATGCCATTTTTACAGACACTTTGCAGGATAGAATTGCACTTTAAACTTCATTGAAAAAACGATTATTGTTGAAACTGAGAAGTTTAGATAACTTTGTACTGGAGGAAAAAAGAGCTAGTACAGGGTCTGCACTATGCCTTGTACAAGCTACTGAATCTCTCTGTGCCTCAGGTCACCATATGTAAAATGTAGATAACAATACTCCCCTCTTTCATAAGAATGTTTCGAGGATAAATTTACTACCAGCTGAGTATTAAGATTTGTTCTCAGACCCTGCAATGATCATAGTCATAGTAAAGCCTATATCTAAAAATATTAGAAAGGATTTTGCATTTATTTTTAAATGCTTAGAATCAAAGGACTGGAAGGGACCTCGAGAGATCTTCTAGTTCAGTCCCTTGCACTCAAGTTGGGACTAAGTATTATCTAGGGCATTCGTGACAGGTGTTTGTCCAACCTACTCTTAAAAATCTCCAATGATGAAGATTCCACAATCTCCCTAGGCAATTTAGTCCAGTGCTTAACCACCCTGACAGGAATTTTTTCCTAATGTCAACCTAAACTGCCCTTGCTGCAATTTAAGCCCATTGCTTCTTGTCCTATCCTCTCAGACTAACAATTTCTCTTCCCTGCTTCTCTCCCTCTTAAAAAAAAGAGCTTAAAAAGAGAATGAGTTCTTGGAAACAGACTTTTCAAATAATCAATTATGGAGAATAGGCTAGGATTTTTAGACTATTATACACAGAAGCATGCTGGGACAAATGCAGTGAAAACTGCAGAAAAAGGCAAACACAAGATACACCCTTCGGCCTATGGAAAATACATAGGAGCTGATGAGCAGAAGCCATTGTACTATGTCAACAAGAATTTCACCATTCCTAAATAGGGAGAAAGAATGGTTAATCTCAGTCATGTAAAGTCACACTCACTCCCAGCTCCAGATGGCACCAGAGTCATCAACTATGACACAGAATAACAATCCACTCCAGTCACAGATATGCATTGTGACTGAAAGGGCTGTCCTTGTAGAAATGGAAATGCAATTAACTACATACCCCACTGAAAACAGTAGATTGGTCTGCAAATCCCTGTTTTAGGGAACTAATGACACAGATGTCTTTCAGCCTCATGAACAATGTTGGATAAAGACAAGATCCATCCTAAGTAAAGGGTGACTCTGAATTTGAGATTAAGAAGCCTACTCCAAAGATCATGGAGGTCAATAGAAAGATTTTTTGCATCAGGCTCATGGAGCACTGAATTCTTAGACAATAACAATATGGGAGCAACTGCATCTTCACACAGCACTTGTGAATTAGGGAGTGCACCGCATATCCCTCAGTGGGAGTTTGATAGTGCTCCTGCTCTGATACTCTTTGCATTGTTTTTAAGTCTGCTTGGTAGAACTCACTCTATTTTCTCCATCCCACTCACATGGGATAATCAACCAAAAAAATAAATAAATAGATAAAAGGTGAGTTTCTATCGGGATAGGTAAAGAGACACAGAGAGAGAGAGAACAGGAGCCCCCCTCTCCACAACCATCCCACCCATTCAGGATTGGGACTTTTCTATCTTAACCAATGTTTCAGTTGTTTAAAAGAAAACAGAAGTTCCTGTAACAATGATGAACCAAACAGCAAGAGACCTGCCCCTTTTCTCCTCTTTAATTCCAAGAAAGGCACAACATGAGAGACCACTGAACAGCCAGATTTGTGATTTATTTCTGTAGGAACCAATGCAAATCTTTTCTTTGAAATTAAATTTGTTCAGGTCAGGCATAGCTCGGATGTAGTGGACAAAGTCACTTTAACTTTCAATAAACTCTGGGAGTGTAGGATTGTCTGTTTCATGGGAGATACAAGCATTATAGGCAGCGATGTGCAAAAACTAATATTTTCCTTATTATTTCCTGATGATATTTAACCAGAAGATACCTTGTCAACATAATGTTGTATGTAAAAATAATCCTAGAGGTAAGACAAATGATTTGTGCATTTGGTTTTATTATTATGAGACCTATTCTGGTGGCAGGAGGGAAGAGTGGGGACCTATGCATGCAGTTTGATTTCACCAGCATCTCAATCGGTGTGACACCATGAGCGGAGAGGAGCTCTATTTTCCCTGTGGCTGTGAGTCTATTTATTTATTTTGGTAATGTCTACTGGGCTAAAAGACTGTATTTATTTAAATGGTGTATTTCAATGAATGACAAGTATTGTGTTAGCAGCACTGAGGACTGGAATCATTTTCTTATTCACAGAACAGGCAGCAGCTTTGTAAGCTTCCCTACTCAGCCCCACCATTATGCCTCCATCCTAACCTAGAATGACAGCAGCTAAAAAGGACAGGACAGTTTGAGCAGAGTGTGTAAATAAGTCATGGGTGTGAGTATGTGACTGGGTACCTGAATTCTGAAGTGGGCTAATCCATTTCATGAGCCACCCACACCATTCAAGATCATGACATACCATACTCCACAATTTTGGATAAAATCACAATGATAATTATCAGATCAGATGAAGTCCCAGATAAAAACACTAGTGATCTCATTCCTGGAGAATAGGGCTGGATCAATAGAAACTACCAAGAGTACGTTCCAGGTCAGTAGACCTAGAAAGTCCTAGCATCTATGTTTGGAACAAGGAAAGTGTTAATTTAGCCAATGATTTTCATTTAATCAATACCTGTAGACAGTAACAAAAATATTTCAAGAATGGATATTTTCAATAAGCAAAAATAATCTACAATAGAATATGACAAACTGCATGTCTACTAGATATCAGGACAAAAAGGATTATAAGATAAACTGTTGCTTTGCCACATCTCCTGAATAAGGAGCAATGCCCAGGAACAAACTGGGAATCAGATTGGGACACTGAGCTATAGATTGCTTCCAGAGTCCCATCCTGCTCACTGGGAGGATGGAGGATAAGTAATCTGCTTAAGTCTGTACCTGGGATAGGTTACTTTCCCCTACAGCACAGCTGTGCTGGTTGGTTTGGTGAGTGGGCACTTCCTGATCCCCAACCCACAACACGTATATACATACGCACTGCAGGAGGGAGAATGGCAGACCTTCAGATGCTTTCACCAGATAGCTGGTACAGGGAAGTAAGGAGGAGACTTATGTCCATACTCTGTTTCCAACCTACCCTCCAAAATATCCCTTCATGCACCTGTTACATTCCCTATGTCAGAAGAAAGGTGTCTGAGGGGGAGGGCCAAGAGCTGATGCACTTGTACTATGGGTACAGACTGGAGGCAATGAGAGAATGGGTGGGGGGAAGGGATAGGCTGTTGGGGAATATAAGCACAGGACAGAGGGGAGAAGGTAGGGAGGGACATGCTAGGGATAGAGGCAGAAAATGGTAGACTGTGGGAAATGGGCAAGAAGAGTCTGTAACCACTAAAGAGAACACTCTCTTTCCAAAACTGGAATTGAACCCCAGATTCCTAAATCCCATGTTTCCTCTAGTGGCAGCAGATAGCTGTGAAGCCAACTGGCAAAATGTGTCTTAATAAGATAGTATTAACAGCCCACTACTGCTACTGCTTACCTCATTATCTCAAGTAGCAGAGGACTGTGGATTTAAAGGTTTCAACCCTGCTGGTAAAGATCAATATGGCTCCACCTGGTAGAATTTCAGTTTTTCAGTTTTGTTTTGTTTTTTGTTTTGTTTAATTAGGAACTATAAGCAAAAACATTACACTAAAAGAGCATTAAGACAGAAACAATCAAGTACTCAAATATTAGGAAATGCCAGAATTAAGCTTGCCTGTGCAAACTTAATTTAGCCTGTTGTGCATATACATTGTGACACTGCCTTTAATTACATGATCACATTCTATTTTTTCCACTGGAGCCCTGCCTCATTCATTGCAATGGATTTGTGATGCTTAAGGAATCAATCAGGGTTGTGTAGCGAATAAGGCTTCTATCTTTATTTGTTGCAAAAGTTGGAAGGGGTGGAGTGAATCAGGTTGGTGACTGCAGGAAAAGAAAGGTGATGTCTTGGTTATAAGGTAGTTGAACACTTCCCTGGGAAATTAGATTTTATCACTACCTCTGCCAACTATGGGATGCTGGGCAAGTCACTTAAACCAAACTTTTCACAGGTAGCCACCTTGTGTTTCCTCATTTTGTGGCTGTCCAATTTGAGAGACCTGGGGCCTGATTTGCAGAAGTGCTGATTACTCACAAGTGTAACCGAAGTCAATGGGAGTTGCACACTAAATGCATGAAAGTGTTATAAAATGCTAAGTATATCAAGATGGGCATCCAGAATTAGTGGGTACTTGACAATTGTATCATTCTGTCTCAGATTCTCATCCATACAATGGGGATAATACTATCTTACCTCACACATGTTGTGAAGATAAATTCATTGATGTTTATGAAGCACCCAGAAGCTACAGTTATGAGGGTCATAAAAAAGTTTTGAGGAAGTTCATAATACTGTTTGACTTTCAATTTCACAAGAGTCTTCCAAGTGAATAGTTGGGGAGACATCATCTCAATTTTCCCAATGGAAAACTGAAATTTTTCAGTAAAACATAAATTTTTGCCATGGAAAATTTAGGTTTCAAGAAAAGGGTATTTTTCATTGGAAAATCATTCATATGAAACATTTCTGACCAGCCCTAGTATGCACTGAATAAAGCCTGGAATCACACACTGAATGAAGGGGATAATACAATATTGAACAGGTAGCCAGTTAGTGAGCTTCATCCTATCCTGCGCATAAAATGAGGTAGCGGTCTTGCAGAAAAAATAGTATACAATTATATAATAAAGACTGTATCGTAATGCATACACACAAGGAGGGTGAATTGAGGTTCCCCAAGCAATCTTAATTTCCTAACTTTTGAGTGCTCAACTTTGCAAACTTAATGTTCTTTTAACATAGGGTTTGATAGTTTTTCACATAATAATGTATATATATACACACACACACACACACACTAGTAGAGACTTCTATTAGTCTCATCTATCTCTTGCTCCCCCCCACTCTTATCTTCATTAGCCCTCCTTTCTCTTTCTTCCCAGTACTTCTCCATATTCTTCCCTGGTTTCCACTATCAGTCCCAACAATCTTTACTGAACGTCACTAAAACAAAATTGAATAACTTTTAAAGTAAATAACTCCTTGGCATTTCTTCTCGAGAAAACACAAGTGAAACAGAGATTGAGAGAGTTCATCCAATGGCACCGGCTTTTTTTATCTACTTTTTTTTTGGTTATTCTATAAAATAGCACAATGGACAGAAGGAGAGAGATAACAAAAATGACAGAGTCCCTGATATAAAGTTTTTTTCTTCCTTTTGTAGTAACCCCCCAGAGAAACCATAAAAGAAGCAGAGAGATAGAGATACTGTACCACAAAAGACAAAGTCCCTAAAGTTCAACTTACAAAAAATACTTGTTAAGGTTTTGTAGTACAGCACTTCCCCAGAGAAAGCAGAAGCAATACAAGAGACAGATTCCAGTTTACAATAGTGACACTAGAATAGAATTTACTTTGTAACTTTTAGGTTTCATGGGCCTTATCCAAATGCCACTGAAATCATTGGCAGTCTTTCCATTCACTTTAAATGGATTGAAACAGCACAGTTTATCTTACATTTGGGGATCTGAAAAACCTTTGCAAATGTTAGTTAATTATGTCCCACAGAACCTATAAAGATATACATTGTATTTTTCCATTTTACAGATGAAGAGAGGGTGAACAGAAAGATTAAAAAACTCAAGCGGGCATGCTCATAGAAAGGCACTTCATCCCTTATCCCCTAACCATGGATACTTTATACCCTATGGGCAAGATTCCCTAATGTGTTAGGGAGGAGTTAGACTGGTGGAGAAGAGAGAGCATGGCAGAGTAGAGCAAAGTATAGCAATCCTCACTCAACTCCAACTTAGAGCAGCCCAACAGATGGAGTTGTTCTATCTATGAAGCTCTATCTACAGCCATTACCCCAATTTTACAGAAATTGCAGCAGTCCTAAAGCCTCAGATAAGTGCTTATCAAATATAAATTATTCCTGATTCTTCCTCTCCATAACCGCAAGACTTTTGATGATTTTCTATGTCAAATGATTATGTCGAGACACTGTAATGAGAAATCCATATAACATATATAAAATAGCACTACATTTGTAATTAATCGTAAGAATAAAAAAAAAATTTCACAGTGGACTTCGCTGACCCATCAAAACCTGGGGTAGAAACAACAAGCTTGAAAAATAGGCAATCACATATACATTTGTAATATAGTATTATTTATATTAATCTTTTTGGGCTCTGGTATAAAAATGAGAAATGAAATAAGATAGGAAACAAGTTAAAAGTCATTCTTGAAAGGAAAGAAAAAGTCACCATAAATGAAATATAAACTATATTAATCTCAGATTTAACATAAACATGTGGTTTTTCATATTGTGGTTAGAGCACTGGCACTTAAAGGCAGAAGTATAGTAACGAAGGGAAACTATCTGATGTATTGTAACTGAAGCACCAAGAGCACCAGGACTTATTTTATACCGTAATTAATTGTGGATTAATTCCATGAATTCAGGCAAATAACTAGTCCTATTTAACAGGCCAGATCCTGAGATGTGCTAAGCACTTGCCAGCACCTTTAACTTCAGTGAAGTAGCAGGTGTTCAGTATCTAGATTTGGCTAGATGTCTCTCTTTTCGCCTTCATTCCCACTAAAAGCAATCAGAGTTGATTAATATATTGTGGGTTCGGTGCTTATATGTTTAACAGATGATTTCATGATCAAGGCACAATTTCCACATACTGTATTAATGGAATTCCTAGTATGTAGAAAATTCAGCACAGTACCTAATACTGGTGTTTAAAGTGTAATGACAAAAGCAATATGAACTGAATAAATGGAACTCAAAATGTGAAAATTACAGTTAAGACATTTGCTATTTGTATTGTATTTAGTTTCAATCAGTTTTTTAATACTAACACTGAATTAATACAGCATAGTCTATCGTATAACTATAAAGGTGGATTGCTCTGTAATTATAATTGTCTATAGTTTCATATGTTGTTTAGCTACAGCAACTACTCTCTGCCATTCTTTGGCCCATATCATTCAATTAGCCCTAATGAGTGAAAGTTTTAATGCTTAACCCAACACCTCTCCGAGCATATTCTTGTAAGGAAGTGTAATAAATAGCTGGTAATACATAGCGACATCTGATTAGGACAAATTATTTTCAAAATAGATCTGCCATGAAAACTAAAATGGAAGGTAAAGTGACAGAACAACTGCTGTTAAATTCTATTTTCAGCATTATAATTGAGATAATATACCGTAATTTATTTTAATGAGTTACAATTAAGAAATGGTTTCGAGAGTTGCATGTAATTTCTTTCAATTATTAGTTATTAGTTGTTCATGCATAAATGTGTTTTAATATTGGATTATTTGAACTGTTGTAGATGATTAAAGCTTCTCAGTATATAAATTCTTTGCTTGTAGTTCAGCAGAATTGTGCATGGCATGGTCAATTCTTGCACAAGACATAAGAAGGAGATCATAATGACACTTGGGAGAAATATTTCTTAAGTATTAGGAAGAGAACTTGTAAAGTAATATGGGAATAGTGTCAGAGAAATCCTGATATAGTTAACATTGAATTTTGTTTTATCTAACTACAGCTACAGTTTAATGGCCCCTGTCTTAATAAAATATTAAGTTAACCTGGTTGCTGAGTGACTTATTATGCTACATATTCTTTCACTTTATCAAGATAAAGAAATATTATCATGGGAGTCTATGCTAACAAGACTCGGCACAGCTTGTATTGTTAAAGAACAGGTTCACCTCAGAGGAATATGAAGACCTACAGAAACTGGTGCCCCTTTAGCTGAAAAGGAACTCTACTTATCTTAAACAGTCTATTTTGTATTAAGAATGGCTTATAAAAACAAGCATCCTCCCTATTCCCAGTCCTTCTCACAGAACTCAATACTTACTATGTTTGTTATCCAAGCGCAAAAAATAAAAATATCTGAACAATTTTATAAATAGCTGAAAAACACTGAAGATTAACCTGACATGAGAGTAGGCCTGATTTAACATGAATAATTGGAAATGGGTGAGGCCTCATTTCATGGGAGACAGGATTAGGGAGGTAAATGGATCAGCAGGCTGGAAGCAGAATGTCCGTACTAGCAAAAATAAAGGGAAACATCCTGGAAACCATTTATAATGGACAAGATAACATTGGATAAAATAGGCCTGAAACATAGGATGAGATAAAGAGTAAATTGTGCAAGGACTGTGAGTACTGTTCAGGGATTGGTTCCTACAAAATGACCAGACCAATCCCAAAATGTGTAATGTAATGTATAGTAAGTGCAATTTAATGTGTAAGTGTATATAAAGGAGGAGGTTTACTGTGTAACTTTGGATGTGTGGTACACCTTTAACCCACCCCCTATGATTGAGTCTAAATGACTCAGTATAGCTTTGCTGTATGCCAAATAAAGGAACCTGAGTGATGAGACTGGAGTTCAACTGCGTTCTTGGGGACCTGAGTGGAAGAGATCTCAAAGGAATCCCAACAATGAGCCAGTCCTCATATCACATTACCTCTTGACCTTGGCCTGATTCTTATTTATGCTAAGGTCCCCTTACACTGCTTTGACAATGTGAAGGGCCCATAAAATTGGTGGAAATAAAGGGGCCTTAGTACAAATAATAATCAGTCTTTTTTTGACAGAATATTCTCTCTTGGAGGCTGTGTATACATTCTACTTTCTTCCATTCATACAGAAACATATAGTCACTGTTATGTATTTGTATTTTATTATTTTTATTGTGGTTCAACTGTAAGTCTTATTAAAATTAGGTTAAATTGTTACAAGAAACAGAGGTCTTAATGATTCATAAGCACACACTGCAGTTATATTTTAAAAATATGTCTTTTTGCAATTATACTTAGTCAACACAACAATGGCATCTTACTATAATTAATAATTATCTCCTGCAACCATCTTTCAGTAACTTAAAAAGGAGTTATAATGTATAATACACTCCAAATTTTAAATAGATTTCATGCCAGTTCAGAATTAAACAAATATCAGTCTTAAATCTCTTAAAAACTTTGATTTATTTTATTTGTTGGGGCTGGACAAACAATTCAGAAAAGCAAAACAAAACTCACATACCTATTCCAATATAACTGGCTAAACTCAGCCCTGTAACAAGAGGGTGTAACTCTACTAAACACAATGGACTAAATTTGAGCCCATGAATTTTAATATTAGGAGCTGAATCCCTCAAAAAACATATTAATTTCAGAGATAATGGGGGCTTTTAAATTATACACGTAGTATCTGACTGCCATTTTATTTTCTTAATTTCCACGATCTGATAAGTAAAGCACCTTGGGCTTTAGCATAGTAGCTGACTAGCGTAGGCTGCGCAACTTATGTGTGCAGAATTACGTGAAACAAGTACGAAGTCACCTGCTTATGTTGCCCTTACATGTGAACTCAAGAAGAGAAAGGTACATGAATTTCATTCACTAGAGTACATGAACTTTTTCCCATGCAAAAATGGGGTTAGATTCCAGTGAAAACAGGAGTTTTCAAGCAAAGATTAACCTTTTTTTCCAGATGAAAATGTGTATCATTTTCAAGCAGAGATGGCTTTTGAATCAAAAACATGTAAAAATGTATATTTTCTTGCTAAATTGTATTCTTAATCATTCCACCAAAGTTGTAAATAAAGTGAAATTTGGGGTGGGGAAAAGGCAGGGAGTGAGACAAGCTGTGAAACAAAAGGAGTGCAATTTTTCCTGTGTAATTCTATAAAATATAAATTATGAATTTTGCTCATCTCTATTTTAAACACATTTATACAAAAGAAATAGCCTACTTTTCCTTGACCACTGGATAATAATATTTAGAATATATGGTAAAAGGTACACATTCGTGGCTCTGCAACACCTTTCAGTTTTAGCGTCTGAAACTGAGGTTATGGCAGCCCCTTTATGAAAACTGTTTCAGACAAGATGGAGAGATCATCAGCCAGCTGGTAAAGATTCTGTAGACCACAGAGCAATTTCAGTTGTTCACCAGTAAGAACAAGCTGGGGAGATGGACTTGTCTGACATTGCTGATGAGTTAAAGGAACAGAATAACAGGATGTTTGATTGAGGAACGCTTTAGCAGCGGTTTCATATGCAGGTAAATTGGGATTTATATTCTGTGTTACCTAGATGTAGATTACATTATATTATGATATGTCACATGCAGTCAGGGCCGGCTCCAGGCACCAACTTGCCAAGCAGGTGCTTGGGGCGGCCACTCCGGAAAGGAGCAGCACATCCAGCTATTGGCGGCAATTCAGCGGATGGTCCCTCACTCCTGCTCGCAGCGAAGGACCTCCCGCCAAATTGCCGCCGCAGATTGCGATCGCGGCTTTTTTTTTTTTGTGACGCTTGGGGCGGCAAAAACCCTGGAGACGGCCTGCATGCAGTTAAATGGCTGCTTCAAGATATTAATTTAAGATGCTAGTTTGATTTGAGCTAGCTCTTTATGAAGAAAGTTGGGTGCCCAACTTCCAATGAATTTCAATGGAAGATGAATACTAACTCCTTTAGGCTCCATTGAAAACCCAAGTCTATTTGAATTTTAGGTGTTTAATTTTAGATCTAGATTTTTATTTTCCCATGTTTGTTAGTTGGGGAAAAAAGAAGTTAAGGAATATTTTTTTACTGTTTTTAAACAAATTAAATGTCATCTGGAAAAGACTGTGGAGATCACTGCAATGGTTTTACACATTCAATTTCTTAGTATAACAAGACTGGATTTCCATGAGTAGTTGCTACTGGTTTTTTTCTTGCAAACAGTCTATTCTGTACAGATGCAAGGTTGGCTAAATCCCACTTAGACGCTAACATACAGTATATCAGCAACACTGTGTAAGCAGAGTCACAGTCTGCATGATACATTTATTTGAGGCCTTTATTTTCCTGTACATTTTAAAGCTTTCTTTTCCTGCTTGAAGATTATATTCATCCTGAAACATTACCCTTCAAGTGTTAAAATGACAAGTGCTGATGAGGGTAAAGCTGATCAGCTCCAAGACTCCCACTGCTGAACATTATAAAGTTTCTGTTGTTCAAACAGCTCAGTTAATTATCCAAGTGTGAAGGATATTAGGAGGGGACCCGCTGAGCTTTACAGATGACTTCCAGGGAATTATCCTAATGGAGCCATTATAAGGAAATTATGACAGATACAGCATACAGGGTCTTCTTCTTACTTCTCATGAGGATTTGTGCAGGACCTTATAATCTTACAGAGAGTTAGGAAATTCCTCAGAATCAAAGGGAAATTATATTTTAAGGGAGACGAGTAGTTCAATCAGCCTCATAGTGCTTTATCACATAAACCCAGAGAGGATTCCAGAGTCACACATGTTAATTGCCTGCTGCAAAGATAGTTGCTATTGCTTCTGGTGCAAAAGACTATTTTCTCAGATTTAAGTTATTCAAATGACTAGTATGCCTTATCTGCAAATCAAGTGCAGTCACTCCTACTTCCTTGTAAAATTTTGAAAACCACATTTTTCTCTTAAATGAGACTTCACAATGGACATGCATTTGTCTTTTTTTTTTTTTTTGTATTGGTATAATCAGCAGCTTGTGTACATATAAATTTAATTCAACAGTAAAGGGGCAGGAAGAGTGAGGTACACTGGCAGAATCTGATGAGGGATATGAAAGCTACTGCACCCTTAATTCCCATTGAAGTCAGTGGGATTTGGAATCCACTGGAGTCAGCCCTAGAAAAATCAGCCCTTAAACTGATACAACAACTGTTTGTACAATTACTGTGCTTCATAGTCTTTCATGTTCATGATCATCCAATGGCTTAGAACTGTTCTCAGAAGAGTGAAGACGTTCTGAATGAGGAGTTGTTACTTGAAAACTAACAGTTAATTTTCTAAGTCCAACAGGGAAATAATCATGGAAAGGTTCTACAGCAAAGTTCACTGACTATTATTATAATTATATAATCATTTATAAGGGGTCTATCACGATAGCATCTAGTAACCATAAATTCATAATTTCCAGGCATTTGTAATATTTCCAGACATTCAGTATCTCTTTCTTTGAAATATTGTATAACTTTAATGACAAATACTTATAAATTGCGAGTATCAGTGCCTAACAGCTTCTATAAAATAGCGGGATGAGCAATTTTGGGTGCGATAATATCACTGGAAGTTATGCCCTGCACTTATTACCATAAAGTCATAAGTGGAATGGTATAATAATGGAACAGTAATGGAAGCCACATTTCCATAATTGAGATAATCCATATTCTGTAGTACCACCGGTTAATTTGTAAAATTAATTTGATGTGATAAATGGTTATAAAGTTGTCATGCAACTATTCAGCGCTGAACCCACTGAGAGGTTTCCCTACTATAAGCATTTGAGTTATTTTCCTTCCTTCTCCTTTCCTGCCTTTCTTTTTTTTGCCGATTTGCAGCCTATAACCAATGGAAATTTTGCAACTGAATTTATCAAGCCCTTTGAATTTGTCAGTTCCAGAAGTGATGTTTAATTTAGAAAGGGGGGTAGCAGGAGCCAGTCTTGCAGTCCTTACTCACACAAGTAGCCATGTGGCTTCAAATGAACTAATGGTGAGAGAAAGGCTGTGGGAAGGTACAAATAAGATAATATAGATAAAATAAGAACTGGCATGATCTTTTTTTGCAATGTTCAAGACAAACCTAAGTTTTCTGAGGTTTTTAACAGTTTAATTGTTCCTAACCTGCCTCCTCTTCCTATCATCATGTGTTTCTGATTGTCCTGATTACATCCAAGACCAGAAATGACAAAAACCCTCAAGAAAGGCTGTTATCAGGTTACCTCCAGAACACATAGAGGCAAGTAGGCCCAAAATATTAATGCGAAACTTCATTATTTCCAGTGCAATGATGTAGTCCTAAATTGCACCAATATGATCTTCAATGTAACTACAAGTATTGCCCCTGGGATAGAGTGCAAGTATTTCTCTCTGGAAAAGGTAAGCCAGCACTCTGATCACTTAGATGCTAATTAATTCTCCAGAGGAAGATGATTGGAGTATTTATCTAATCAGGCTGGCAAGCTAGGTAAGATAAAGATCCAATTACCTAATTAGCCCAAATCTGACAAAGAGGCACCGTAAGGAAGTGCCATGGGGTGAGGGAGGGAGGAAAACAGAAACAGGCCTAGCTGAGCTCAGTCACACAGAGGCCTCAGAGAAGGGAGACATTTGTTCCCCTCAGGTTCTGATGAGAGGGCTAAAGCACTGTAGATATTGTAAACAGACTGTTGCAAGGGGACAATAGTAGTATTGGTGGAGGGAACTTGAAATAAATGGTCACTGAGTGCACACCTAGTGGAGTCTCTGTAGTTTCTGCAGGGAAGAAGACAGGAGCTAAGCTGTGCTATGTTACATCCCCACTCCTCCAAGGTGGTCAGTTTGGACAGAGACCAGTACCCACACAAATCCCCACTGAAGTGCCTGGGGGCTCCTGTCAGCTACAGGGTTCGGCCTGAACAGAGCTTATTACAGGATTGGTGCCTTTTTGTGGTTCATCCCTGGCTAATTGGAAGATAGACTGAAGGAGACCTCATGTTAAGAGATTCACCTGAAATAGTACAGCACAGTGACTGATTTGTTAAGTTCTTGGGGGTATAAATTTTTGAAATGTGGTATTTTCTGCATGTAACAGATTATTATTGCTTACTATTATTACTATGTTTGAGTGATCATGGCCTTGAACCCAGGCCCCCAGACCACAGTTGTCACCCAGCAGCTCACTCATTCCATTAGAGGAGGGGGCTAGCAAACATCTAGCTCACAAAGGGCCCAGCCCACAAATGCCTGATTGAGGGAGATGTCAAGCCCTGTGGCTGGTTGGAATGCACTACTTAAACCAGAAAGAGGGTCAGGAAGTTGTCCAAGCAAGTAGGTGAATTGCTGGCTGACTGTTTGGTTCTAGGGGGTCTGTCTACTTGCCTGAGTTCTGCCTCCAAGACTGTTACTATCTTCCTTATCCTAGACCCTCAGGTGTTCCACTTTCCTGCTTTGCTTCAGGTCCCTGCTCTGATGCCCTACCCCTGATGATGACTCTAGTGGTGACCCCTGGTTTGACTTCTGGCTCTGACCTTTGGCTTGGCACCTGACTATGTCTCCAGCTCTGTGCTCTGACTGGACTCCTGACTCTGACACTAGCTCCTGTTTCAGGTTCCTGACTCTAACCATTAGGCAAGACCACCCGCACGGCAGTCCCTACACTATGCATCAATCCGATGACTAGCACCATGGGCCCTTAATTAGGACCACTGAGTCCAGATTAACAAAGGGATTTAGAAGTTTCAATTCCTAACTTTTAGGTGCCTCTAAAATCACTAGAACAACAATGGGACCCACAAAGCCTGAGTTAGTCACTCGGGTACCCTATGCAGCTAATGCAATCTTCATAAGCCTTTGAGCTAGGTGTGGAATGCAGTAGAGTCTTATAGAGTAATTCTCACTCTTTTTCTGGCCCAATTAATATTCAATTATTTAAATAAAGTGGAACAGCTTCAACAAGAGAGATTGATTGAGAGCCATATCAGAAAATCCCACAGTCCAGGTGCTAAGGCACCCTGTTCAAATCCAGTCTCATCAGGCAGAGAGGGCCATTAAACCAGTGTCTCCCATATCCTGGGTGAGTACCCTAACTACTAGGCTAAAGGTTATAAGGGAGGACATCTTCTCCACCTCACCAGGCCTTTTTGCATGTAGTTAGTTGTGCTTAGAGATCACCTATTGGATTGGGACCTGCAGGTAAGACAGGCAGTCCTCTACCTATCTTCTCAAAGGTTGTGGATCATGCAGGGCTTGGGCTAGAGATAGGCATCCAGATGCCTAGAGGGAGGCAGTTTTGTGTGTGCCCAGAGGAAGAAACGTAGGCACCTAGGAGACTTTTATAGCAGGAATTTAGGCACCAAGTTAGCTTAGGTGCCTATAGGTTTAGGCAGCAACCAAGTGGGGAATTTTTTAATCAAAGTGATGCCTACAACTGGGATGTAGGCACCACTTTGATCCATGGGGGATCTGGCCCATTGGCCCTACCATAATACAAAAATTAGAATATGAAAGTTATGCACAAATTCACAAAATAGATACTATGCATTTTTATTTATTGATATTTGTGACATTATCTGATTGTAGATGGCTCATTGTTGCAACCACTGTTATATATTTGCTGCAAATATCGTACAAAGGTTGTTGAGTGAGGTGTCTATAAAAAGGTTATGTTTTGCTGGTTATGATTATGCTATCTGTGTGCATGTCATAATTTATCAGATATGATAATCCTGTTTATATGTTTGTATCACCTTTGTATTACGAGTTACAGGTCTGTATTTCAAACTTGTGCTATGCTTCTGGGTGACACCCCCAGACAGTTTGGCATCAGCATTGCCTAGCCTGCTTCATGGTCCATTAAGGACCATCAGCTATACAACTGACCCATTGAGAGAAGGCAGATACACCGTATGACTCAGCAAGGCATGCAGGGACATGCCTATGGAGAGAACTCTCAGGCTTCCAAGCCATGTGTTGGGCAGCTTGTGTTTGAAACAAAGGAAGCACAGGCCGCATGGCAAGAGACTATAAAAGGCAGCTGCATCTTCTCCGTTTTGTCTTCAATCCTGCTTTTTACCTCTGAAGGAACCTTGCTACAAACGGAAGCTTTGAACAATGGACAATGACCCATCCACACCGTGGATGTACTCCAGAGACTTGATTTAAGCCATCAGTTTATCTCATCACCGCTACAAGCCTGAACCAAGAACTTTGCCATTACTGTATGTAATTGTTTCCTTTAACCAGTTTTAACTCTCACCTTTCTTTCTTTCTTTTTATAAACAAACTTTTAAATTTTAAATACTAAAGAATTGGCACCAGCGTGATTTTTGGGTAAGATCTAAGTTATATATTGACCTGGGTGTGTGGCTGGTCCTTTGGGATCAGAAGATTATTTGTTGAGACCAGTTGTAAAGAACCACTCATCTCTGAATCCAGTGTTTTTGGTGGTGATATAAGAACTGGAATGCCTGAAGAAACTGCCTTTATGTTTTCTTGTTAGCCAGTGTGGTGAAACAGGAGTTTATTGTTGTGGCTGGTTTGGTATATCTTATAAAAGAATAACCACCAGTTTTGGGTTGTGTTTGCCCTATTTCTCAGCAGTTTGTCCTGAATTTGGCATTCTCAGTTGTGACCCATTAAGGCACGGTTACAATATTAAAGAAATTTTATTTAAAAACTATACTGAAGCATATAAAACAAACTGCAGTAAGGAAGAACTCCAGCTCCATCCTCTGTGGTCACAGAGGACTTCTGTATAGTGAATCTAGGGAGGTTCCCCTGCATGACAGGGGACTGCATGTGGGGAAGCCACATGTGGGATCTGCACCTTTGTTGCCAGCACATCACTAACCAAGCACAGCTGTAACCATTACCATGGCATCTATTCACAAAAAGACAAGCCCAAAATATTTATGTTTTCCTCATAACTTAATTTGTAGCCAGCAAGCTTAACTCCCTCTACCTTGAGCCTCAGTGTCAGTCTTATTGAATGAAAATTCAATTCTCATGCAAGGCTCTCAAGAGTAATTATAATGATAGGGAGAATAGTTCTGTACAAAGAACTCTAAATGAAATTCAACAGCAGCTTTTGTAGTAATAACAATACCCATTTCCCTGCATTTATAATCTATTCCTCTAGAAATGCAACCTAATGGTTTGTTTACCTTGCTTACAGCTGTGCAATGGACTCAGGGCTTCAGAGTCTTTCTGCAGTTGCCTGTATCTCTCCCTCCCTGGTTAAATGCATTTCCCTTTTGTAACCATACTCCTCACACATGTGCAATTCTATAGTATTACATTTACACATTCTTGCACGTGATAGCTACTGAAAACAGTCAAGGGTTGCTTCTGTGGGGTGCTGAGTATCCTGCAGTGCACATAGCAACTTGCAGAATCAGGCCAATTGTCAGTCCAATTTGCTTAATTAGAAAGTGAGCAGCTCTTTTTGAGAAATATCATTCAGAAGTCACCTTTCTGGGAAACTCAGACAAAACCCCATTATTAATTTTGTAATAAGTTCAGGGAATAGGAAAACCATTCTGAAAATGCAAAATCAGCTTCAGATTCTGTGACACACACTCCAGACAATATTTTTGGGATACTGCTCAGGAGACACTAAACCTAAAATATTCCTGGTATCATTTAGCAGAATCCTAGGTCATTTGCCAAATTCTAATAATAAATGCTATCCCCTTAAACTTGGGTCTAGGCAAATTAAATTTGATTAATTTAATCACATAGTCATCCAGTTATAAAGGTAGCAAGGAAACATCAGGAGGTGATTGGGAAATAAGTAGAACATACACTGTGAAGATGTTTGTATTGCTCAATTTTACTTTCTTAAATTTTGGAAGGATAACTGATGTTTTCTCTAGAATTTATCATATACAACAGTCCAGCAAATTAGCCATACATTTCTGAAAAATGTATTGTGGCAGCAAACCACAGGAGAAATGTGTATATTAAAATGCGCTCTACCACAGGATCTCAATTTCTTTTATTTTGAAACAAGACACCTTCAAACTAAAATGGTGATGGAGATAGGTTCAAAGCTCACTGTTTGTGTTGCAGCCAGAATAAAACAATAAAAGCACCAGTATCAGGGATTCCTATTATAGAAAAAAAGCACAATCAAATTGCACTTTTAACAAGTTGGCTGAAATTTGTCAAATTGGGAAAACAAGTAAAACTCATGTTGGGCTAACCTCACAAGATTTGGATACGCACCAAAAATCCTTGATCCATATACACAGTTGAACACACTAACTTCCTTCCACCCTGCTGCAAAGCCTACCATGCCCTGGCTTCCCACTTCCTCCTTCCCATTGAATAGCCCTCAAGAAAGACTTCCAGCACTCTATAACCTTAACTACTCAAGATAATTGCTGTCTCTTGATATGTTCCATGTTACCAAATCTCCCACCCTGGATGTTTCTACCACAGCCAAAGAGGTCTTGGTCCATATATGAATTTATACAAAAAAAAAAAAAAACTATCATAGGTTTAACCCCCACTCTGAACTTTAAAGTACAGCTGTGGGGATCTGCATGAGAACCCCTAAGCTTAATTACCAGCTTAGATCAGTATGCTGCCACCACCCAAATATTTGAGTCATTTGGGAAACTCTGTCTTCTCCCCCAAAATCTTTCCCTCCCAAGTACTATAACCCTTCCCTGGGTAGCCTTGAGAGACTCCTCCACCAATTCCCTGGTGAGTCCAGAACCAACCCCCTTGGATCTTAAACCAAGGAAAAATCAATCAGGTTCTTAAAAAGAAGGTTTTTAATTAAAGAAAAGAAAAGTGTAAAAAAAAAAAAAACCGCTGGGAGAGAGCATACAAGCTTCTCTCACAGACAACAGATTCAAAACACAGAGGATGTTCCCCTGGGCAAAACCTTTAGTTACACAAAAGAATACCCAATTTGATTATTCCCCTAATACACAAGACAAGTTACAAAAGAAAATAAACATGAACCTATTTATTCCTTTTCTAATACTCACTACTCTGATAAGAGGCTGATTCCTTGATCTTTTCCACTTCGGCCAAAACTTAAACTGACTGAGACAAAGGAAAACTTCCCTCCTTCCTCTTGAAAAATCTTGTCCCCCCATTGGTTCCTCTGGTCAGGTGTCAGCTAGGCTAGATGAACTTCTTAACCCTTTATAGGTAGAAGAGGCATTAACCCTTAACTCTCTTTTTATGACAATACCCCTAACAAGCTATGGCTAAATTAAAAGAAAGGAGGTGGCAACGCCTCAAGTAACACCCTTTTATGGACTGGGGTGTGATCAACTTCCAGAGTCTTGAAGTATGAAAAATATTAGTCAACAAGGAATGGAAGACCAAATACACCTCCAAAATGTATAGGTAATAGGCCGAGATGCTACAGTACTATTCCAGACCCATTTCCTCAGACAGATATTTGGGGACACTGGCTCAGAGCACTGTCCCTTTTTGCACCTTTCATCACTGCTAGTGCATTTGCTTCTTGTGATGGGTGAATTTCATCTTTACTGAATATCTTCAGTACAATTCATTCAGGGAGTTATGGAAAATACATGGTTAAAATGATAGAGACAAAGTGTGTGAGATAATATATTTTATTGGCCCAACTTCTGTTGGTGAAAGACAAGCTTTTGAGCTACACAGAGCTGTTCTTCAGATTACCTTTTGAAGGAAGAGCTCTGTGTAACTCGAAAGCTTGTCTCTCTCACCAACAGAAGTTAGTCCACTAAAAGATATTACATTAGTCCACCTTGTTTCTGTAATATCCTGGGACCAACAGGGCTACAACTACACTGCATAGTTAAAATCATGTCCATTTTATTTTGAAAACTTTACTATACTTTAAATTTCTATGTAAATAAATAGAAGAATCAAATATAGGGAGAAAGCACTGAGGTATTAATATTTTTCCCAGCATAATTTGATTTTATATGCCCAAACCAAACACTATTTTTACCCAGTCATCATGAGATTTTTACCAGGACCAACCCACGAATTTCTGAAACAAATGTACCTCTCCCCACACCATCTCAGTGCAGATGCTTGATCAGACTAGGAGAAAGACAAACCATGGGATCCTCAGAGAAAGGAGGAAGAGAGGGGCAGGCTTGGATGTTATGAAGCCTTCTCTGCACCCCGTCCCCTGGCCCAGAGTGCACATGGAGATAAGGCTTGGGCAGAGAGAGTGGCAAGGGAGAAGGAGGAGATTCTCTGCCTCTTCCTGCTGCCATTGGCTAGACTGTGCAGGGATGGGAGAGTTAGTTGATTGTTTCTTACATCTTCCCACCTCCTGTATCTGAAGGACCCAGGACATGGAGCAGCAGTTCTGCTGCAGTTGCTGCCTTGTCCTCCTGGTCCTAAAATAGAGATATAGTTAGAACTTTGTTTCCAAGATGCTGTAAGTCTGACTGATCACCAATTTTTGGAATTGGAGAGGGTTTTTTTTCCTTTGGTGTAGAATTCACAAGGTGCCTAGTGGGTTTTTTTCACCTGCCTCACTGCATCCCAGAGGCCTAATTTTAGGCTAATAAGGAGTTAGGACAGAATTTAAAAGTTGTGAGCTTATAAGTGAGTTTGTTAATTTTTGCTGCAACTTGCATCCAGTATCTAGTCAGGTGACAGCCTCAAAGGGGCCAATTCCCAGAAGTAAACATGAGTAAGAGACCTGGGAAAGGACTGGTGGATCCTATTAGCCTGTAGGAAGAAGTAATTCCCCAGCAAGTGTAGAGAAGACATCAGCTCCAGTGCTGACCCGCTGAAAAACATAAAACTCTCCAGAGATACCTTGAAAGAAAGACTGGAAGAAGTACTATTACTGTTTTGTGGAACTGATTAGTGGCTAGTCTCATATGTGTCTAGAACTCTCATAGATGCAGAGACGATGTATGCACAAAAGGGACACTGGGTTGGGTATATGGATGTAAAAGATTTCATGACTTACTCTATGGTCATAGCTTCTAAGCAGAAACTGATCACAAACAACTGATTGCAATACACAAAAAGGGACTTGGAGAAGCACCACCAAGGATACAGTGACTACTTTTGAATGTACAGAAGTATGATGTAATCCTGGAGTTCCAACTTGGATGCCACTTAGTAATGGCAGACAAACTCTCAAGAGCATATGCTCCATCTAGTATTACATAGCCTGGAACAAATAGTACACATATATGTGAACTTGATAAAAAATGTCACATGTTGTATCTGCAGACATAGGGGATGAATTGGAGACAGCTAAAGACATAATTCTGCAAGCAGTGATACAAGTCATAAGTAAAGGAGAAAAAAAATCAGCATGTGCCACCTGCCTGCTCATGCTATAAAAATGGAGTGTTCTTGAAGGAGACACAGATCACGGTTCCCATAGTGATGAGAAGGAAATTATTAGAATGAACACACGAAGGGCACCAGGAAATGACAATGAAGAAATGGTGAGCAGGTGTGGAAAGTGTCAGAAGTATGAAGATTCTCATCAGAAAAAAACAGTGATACCACACAAACAATTTGCAATTGCATGGCACAATAACACCTTCACGTGCAGCATAGCCATCCCCTTTGAGAATGATATTAATTTTTGTGTTTTTTACAGTGGAACAAATTTAGTACTCATTTACTTCAATGCAGTCCAATGGAGTTACACCAAAATTGAATTTGTCCCAATTAGTTAAATGAGTTTATTTATTTGTTTGATAATTTTCACACCATTTTACATTTCTTTACTTGAAAAAAAATTCTGTATGAATTTTTCTAAAATAAAACATGGGTGAGAGAGAGAGAGAGAGAGAGAGAGGAGATTACAGTGGGTAAAAGGAAAGGGACAGTTTGATAATCTGAGGCCTTTTATCTCTTTAGTTTAAACAAAATTTGTAGTGAGATTTGAATTGACATTGGCAGACAGGTTTATGTACAGAGGTCATAAGGCAATATTCCAAAGACATATGGAGCTGCAGCTTTACAGCCAGGAGCCTTATCGTCAGAATCTCCCACTGGCTCACAACTTCACACCCATACAGGACAGCAAAAATAAATACATACATACATACATAAATAAATAAATTAAAAAAGGCACAAACCAAAACAACAATTGAAAAGTAAATATATTAACATATTAAAGCTTAGTAGTGTAGATGGGATCATGTCATGATAGAGGAATAAGCAATTATTTTCAGCAATTATGACATTTGAGCATTTAGCAACTGAAAAATACCGATAAAATACATATAATAATATTAATTAGTTCTGGTAGCTTCTAGGAGCCCCAGTTATGGACCAGAATTTCACTGTGCCATGAAGTGTATAAACATAGAACAAAAGCTTCTGCTAACATGTATTCCTTCTTGATCCTATTTTAAATTGATTATCATAATCTGCTTTTTCCACACCTTCTGCCCACTTAGAGCTATTATTGAAATATCTGATTTTCAGGCATTAGAGTAAGCAAACAGCATCTTTTGAAGCTATGGACACAATATCCAGCAGGATTTTTCCTGGGCAGGAGTCGTGAGGCTGGCATATTTCCCAAGAGACCAAGCAAATGATTTCTAAAATACACCCAGTCTTCACTATCTGGGAGAGCAAAAATCTTGTGCTTGCTCTTGAAGCAAGGTCTCAGGGGCGAGCACTTTGGGCTGCCATTGTGCCATCAGACTGGCTTTTCATAGTAAATTTTCTGAAACAGAAATTGATTTTAATCAACCTTTCTTTCCCCAACTCATTCTACATTTGCTCAAAGTCCATTTTTATTTATTATATTTTAAAGTCCAGTGATTTCTGAGATATTACCCTTCACATATATAACCCCAAGGGCATTTGAAGTTCTGATGACATTGTGATCACTAAACTTTAGTTGACTCTCAAATTCTATCTTATTTATCATCCTTTTGTCTTATTTCCCAGCAACATTAGGACTAAGTGTATAATAGTCTGTGCCTCTACTGGTAACTCCACAAAATGTGTCAGGAAAGAGCCCTGTATTACCTCCAGGAAGAGGCACCCTTTCTTATCAATTCCATAATTGCCAGCCCACTCAATATTAGCTAATTGAAATCCCAATGATTAATGATCCATTCTTTTTACAGGCTTTCCTTATCTTCTTCTCCTTTCTAAACACTGTCTAGGAGGGCTATACCAATTTCCACTGATTTTTTTTTTCTTTTAATTTGCCTATCTTTCATCTTCATCTAAACTGTCCCTATTCAGGTGTCCAAACTACATATGCCATTTATTTCTTTTGTCAAATATCATTACTCATTCATATTGCCATATGTCTTTTTGTCCTGCCATGTCTATCCCTTTTACAATATGTATTTATCATGACATTTCTGCCTATATTCTGTCTCTCTCCAGCTATATTTGTAAAATGGGCATTGTGAAAGGGCAATTCTGCATGTCTACCTAAACTTCAAACTGCACAAATATCTGACATTACCACTCACTCTGGGACTCACAGCCAATTGTTACAAAAATGAATTTTCTAAGAAACAGCATACTTCAAGAATTGCAGGTAGGCTGGCTGTGCCTGCTTCTTTGGTCGACTGGAAGCAAGTGGCCTTTGTCTTCTCAATGGAAGCTGGGGGTCCTCAGCAGCTTTGAAAATCTGACCATTAAGGTGCCCAACAGTAGGCATCCACATTTGAAGATACTGGCCTTCTTGGTTCAGTGCTTCAATTTCCTCATATGAAAAATGGCAATAATAATTCTCTCCTACTTCACCGGAGATTGTGAGGGTAAATTTGTTATTGTTTCAATAGTCCTTTGATATTCTGGGATGGAATGTACTATAGAGGTATTATTTATTTTCTAATAGTTGAAATCAGAGTATCTAAGAAAGCAATGCATATATTGTGTTATAACCAGCCATGGGCCATGTCTGAAATACTTGACCACTGCTAGAGTATCATCAAAATACAGTATCTGCTGTTAATTTTACCCTAAATGTGTCAAGCAGAGTATTGAATACCTGAATACAAATTTTGGGAGACAGAAAGATTTCATCACTATCAATAGTGCCATTTCATCTGAAAAACGTATTTCGAAAGTCATGTTTTGTTGATATCACAAAGTCCGTAAACACTCTCTGCAGTCAATCTCAAGCATTCTAGCTTCTGCTTTACTGTTGTGTCAATGCTATTTTCAGCAGTGCATGGAAACATTTTCACCTATAAGACTCTACCAAGAAATGATACAGAACTGCTAAAGCAGAAACTTGAATCCTTGAGAATACAGACTTAGCTACGATACAAACCTTTTGAATAGCTCAAAGAGATCTAGTGAAAACAAGACTCTTACTTAACAATTGCACAAGAGTAACTTCATTTATCGAGTATCAGGGGTAGCCGTGTTAGTCTGTATCTACAAAAACAACAAGGAGTCTGGTGGCACCTTAAAGACTAACAGATTTATTTGGGCATAAGCTTTCGTGGGTAAAAACCTCACTTCTTCAGATGCATTGAGTGAAAGTTACAGATGCAGGCATTATATACTGACACATGGAGAGCAGGGAGTTACTTCGCAAGTGGAGAACCAGAGTTGACAGGGCCAATTCAATCAGGGTGGATGTAGTCCACTCCCAATAATAGATGAGGGGGTGTCAATTCCAGGAGAGAAAAAGCTCCTCCTCATCTATTATTGGGAGTGGACTACATCCACCCTGATTGAATTGGCCCTGTCAACACTGGTTCTCCGGTGCTACCATTAAGGCAAACTAGGTGGTTGCCTAGGGCGCCAAGATTTGGGGGCTCCAAAAAGCGGTGCCCTCAATTTTTTTTTTTACAGTGTTCCTGAGCTGGGCTGCCGGTGGTGCGCTGACACGTGCGGCTCAGACTCCCTCTCCCAGCGCAGCGGCCACTCCACTTCTCCCGCCTCCCAGGCTTGCGGCACCAATCAGCTGTTTGGTGCTGCAAACCTGGGAGGGGAGGAGAATTAGAGCAGGGACGGCGTGCTCGGGGAGGAGGCAGAGCAGAGGTGAGCTGGGGTGGGGAGCTGCCGCACGGCTCCCGGGGTGGGGGAGCTGCCACAGGGCTGGGGGGGGCGCAAGGTGGAAGTTTTGCCTAAGGCGCGAAACTTCCTTGCACCGGCCCTGCCTGTAGCAAATGCAGCCCATGGTAAGTTGCAGCAGCCTCAAGAGACTTGCCTTCACAGAGCAGAAGAAAGCTCAGGGGACTGCAAACCTGAGCTTTAAAACACCTTTGCATATAGCCCCCAGCTTTGTCCTTTGTGAAGTTTGGCCATACCAAAGGATCTACCCTATTATAAATATTTAAAAGCTAATAAAAGTGACTATCAAATCCTAGATATTTTAACTGTGTCACAGATACTGACTATAATATAAGTTACAAAAAAAGTCATCATACATAAAAGTGTTACAAATTGCTAGTCATCTTAATGTGCAAACATATCTTCCATTAATTTTATATGTGTATGTCACTCCCATTCAAGAGGTGAATATACACATGATAAGGTACAGCAAGGATATTGCTTTATGGGTAAGTGTCTATCATAATAGGGCCCAACCTGGTGGTGGCCTTTAGGCACTTCCACAATATAAATGTTAAGTAGTAATAATAAAATGGTATTTGTGGCCCCTTGAGTATGAGTGCAATTAATTTATGTAATATTGTACATCCTGGACAACTGTACTAGGCATTTTCCAATGTGGAATATTTGTAAGAATTTTTTACAGATACAAAGTATTGCTGACTGATGGAAATGATCAGTGCTCTAATAATCTGGTTGCCTGGGGCTGAAAAAGGGGATACCCAGTAAGTAGAATAGCTATAGGCCAAAATGTTAGAAATAACATTGAAGTTAAAAAAAATCCATAACAGAATGAAAACCATCCTATGTGCCAAGTATCACTAACTATGGCTTACACATACATTAGGCTCCTATTGTAGCATCCAGATTCAAAGTCCTTTTTCCAATGGTAAAACATATTTGTTCTGAAACCTACAAAAATAACTCCAACAATAAAATTCATGCAAAAGTACTTGCTATTATACACTTATATATACAGACAGCAATCAGTACAGTTCTGGAGGCCTAGCAGCAAGTTAATTAGGTTTCAGTATTCAATAACTGAGATAAAGCTGACTCAGAGAAACAACAGAGCTGTCAGATTGTCATTTCTAACAGGCAACATAATAAACCTATACCAGAGGGCAGTTAAGAATAAATGCACAATAATCATCTGATAGGAGATAACAATCTAACAATCTTTTTCCTTATTTAAGAATGGTCCTGCCTAACTCATCTTATTGAACTGCTTGTTTATGTATTTACTTACTTGATGGATGTCTAAAAGGCTGGTAGTAGCCTGGTGTGCATGTGTGACACGGATATTTAACATTTTTCACAGGACAGTGCTCCACTGTATAGAAACACGGTCCAGGAGAATGGGTAAATTACTTCTTAAAAACTCTAAATACCTCAGGACTATGAGAACATTAACTCCCATGAGACTGATCAATATTTAAATATCTATTATTTGAATACAGTCATCAGTATTGGCATTAGAGATGGGACAACTACCTAATGTAGGTAGATAATAGTTGAATATGGAAGCTTTTGTGTGGGTATTAGCTGAATACTAAATAAGAAAAGTGGGGGTTAATAGTAAATTATTCACATCCCTCTTATCTCTCTCGGAGATGGTATGAATTAAGTGAAGGGCCAGCTCTTTGTGGAGAGGGAGGAGGAAAGCCCTGCCATAGTTTCCAAAATGCCCACCCCCGTACTCCCTTTGGGGAAGGAGAGTGATATCTCCCACTTGTGTTCCCCTCCAAACACCATTCACCGGAGGGGAATGAAATTAACCACCACCAAATGAAGAACATAGACATAATGTCTCATGGGTGGCAGCCGTAGCCAGTAGCCCTCTATTGGGTCCTATTGCAGTAGCGCCATTCAAACTTCTCTGCATTCTGGGGTCCTACTGGACATATGTTCCAAACTGCATCATACATCTCAAAAGCTTGCAGCTTCCATTTTTTGGCTCAAAGGTTTTAGAAATGCTATGCACTCTGGGATACAAGATACTGTCTAAACTTCAGAGCAGAGGGAATTTGAATGTAGCTGCAACAGACCGAAGTGGCTACTTCAGGGCAATGGCAGTTATTTTAGGTATTCAGAGTTTAAAGTTTATTTGGTGGCAGCTTTGGGGTTGCTCTCTTTTGTTCTCTTGTTTTTTCGCTTTTCCAGTATCCATTCAAAAACTGCAGTTATTCAGATATGAAATTAATACAATTAGAGTATCTGTCACACCACTGATTGTTTCTTATTGCAAATAGCTCAATTCTCTCACCACAGGACAAGAGTAACTTACATCAGTGGCATGGACCTTTTATAATAATAAAATAACAATATAATTATTATATAAACAAAGACTTTGGCTTTATACAACTCAAGTCCCAAGACACAAATAAACCAGGAGATTGCAACTTTAAACATAGTAGAAGTTATTCAAGTACATTGTAATTGTGCTGGCACGAAGCATGTGAAAATTTATCTTCATATTTTCAAAGTGGCACATGAGGTTTTAGCCTCACAGCTTCTGTTAAAATCACTGGAAGTCACATGGGTAAACCCCTGTGCACTGTAGTTTTGAATATGCACAAGGTTATACTCTGAAATTCTATAGTTGCATTATATGGGGGTTCAAGTCCTTCAGGGTATTTAACCAACATAAGGGAGCGTAATCAGTGATCAATGAGAAGGCATTGTCCAGGAGGTAGTACTTGAGAGAGTCTATGGCCCATTTAATTGCCAGTGCTTCTTTCTCAATAACTGAAGAAGCTCCATCCCTGGGGAATAATTTTCTACTTAAATACAGGACTGGGTGCTCCCCATTTGCAAAGTCCTGTGAAAACACAGCACCAAGTCCGACATCCGAGGCATCCGTAAGTAATAAAAATTCTTGGGGAAAGTCAGGATTAAAAAGGATGGGTGATTGACAAAGGTTTGTCTTTCAGGTGTTAAAAGCCCTCTCAGAGTTTTTATCCCGTTTGATTTTCTGGGGGCTACTGCCTTTTATAAGGTCTCTTAGGGGAGCCGCAATCAAAGCAAAGATAGCCAGGCCCAAGAAGCAACTCACTTGCCTTTTTGTCTGGGTATGTAATTAACACAAGCACTTCATCAGTTACTGTTTTCAAGAGCCTACCTCCCACACAGTATCCAAGGTGGGTCACCTCTGTGGTTGCTAACTTACATTTAGTCGGTGAGACTGGCTTATTGGAAAGATCCTAATACCCCTCTCATGTGCTGCAGATGATACTCTCAAGTGACGCTATCATGAAGTTATGGATAATGATATCGTCTAGGTAGGCAGTGAAATATTGGTAGTAGGGACTGAGAACTTTATTCATGAGGCGTTGAAAGATTGCCACAGCCCCCATGCTGTCCAAATGGTATTGTTTTGAAATGAAAGTGCCCACAGGTGGTTGAAAAAGTGTCTTCCCTCACAAGGAAGGGGATAAGGGGACTTGTCAATATCCCTTTGTGAGATTGATGGTACTAAGGTATCTCGTGGCACCTAACCCATAAAAATAGGACTCTGTCTCCCAGATGGAAAGAATGCAGGTATGCCCCTTGATTACAGCATTGTTCTTGTATCTATTGTTCCTTCCATTGAGTTTCTCTAGCAAATGTACTCAGCCTTTTAAGACACGCCCTTAGGTGGATAATATACAGGGCTGAGTTGACAATACTCACATCCTGTTCCTCCTAACCTTTATGCAGCAATTTAAGATCCTCTGAGACTGATGCCCATACAATAGTTCAAAGGGAGAGAAGCCTGTAGAGGCCTGCAGGATCTCCCTTATAGAGAATAAAGAGTGGTGAAAGCAGTTGATCCCAATGACTGGGGTCAGATCTGACAAAGCACTTCAGCATTTCTTTTAGGATTTTGTTAAATCTTTCTAGGAGACCATATGTCTATGGATGATATACAGAAGTAAATGAACGTCAGAAGGAAACACAGCTCTTGCATCACCTGCACGGTGAAGTTGGTCCCTTGGTTGGTTAATATTTCATGAAGGAACCCCTCATGTGACAAAAGTTTCATAAGTCCCCAGGCCAGTTGAAGCAGGACAGTACTCATCACAGAACCTTCTCTTGCCCCAATGGGCAGCACAAGAGATGCCATTGGCAAGCTGCATCACTAGTCAGCAGTATTTGTGTGGCACTAGTAATTGTGTCCTCGTTTCCAGATTGATGGTCTTGCTTAATGTGATATATGTGTTCCTTCTCAAGCACAAAATGGGGTATTTCCTCCAGCCACTGAGGTTCCATCTCTCCTCCATTTTGGAAGCCTGTTGCTCATAGGCATGGCTTAATGTGGGATCATCTTTTTGTTCCTGAACAAAGTTTCTTGCTTGTACTGGGGCTCCCAACACCAGGATGGATATCTTCTCCTCTACTCTGACTGAGGTCAGGGTGTTCTCAAGATCCCTTTCCATAGGTCTGCTTTTTCCCCCAAGTCCTGCTAGTCCCATGTGTTCTGTGCGAAAGGAACAGTCCCAATCAATAACCATTGACCTGACCATTCATGACCTGCCTAAAAAACATCCAGTCTCATTCTATTATTATCTGGTATGCCAACTCTCCGGCCAGAGCCACTCTGAGGGCTTCAGTGTGTGCTCCCACAATCAATCGTAAGTACTGGCAGGGGGAGACTTTTACATCACCACGTATGCACTGTTTACAGGTTGTCTCTCTTAAGGCTTCATCTTCCATAGTAGTTCAGGCCTCCCTCACTATCTGGCTGCACTAAGAGTGCTTACATTGTCTTCTTTTATACCCAGACCAGTACTCTCAGTTTGTGAGCATGCATCTCTATGGTCCAGACCCAGGTGTATTCACATTCCATAAGGGGGCATTCCTTCCTCACATGACCTTGCTCCCTCCAGGAATAACAAGTTATTGGGCTGGCTGCAGGGGTGTATTTCTTTGTTGGAAGTAGATTTTTGGTCATGAGATGGCACTAGCATTTCCATCTGAGAACCCTGTCTCAGTCAACTAAGGTATAGAGTGGACTTTTGGGTGGGGCCTCGCCCTAACTCTACCCCATTGTTCTCCCAGGCCTATCCCTGATCAAGCAGGTAGCTGGGCCTTCCTTTAGAGAAATTCTAAACAAGTTCACCCACAAGCAGGGGTTAAGGGCTCAGTGTCTGTGTCTTGTTTTTCCCTTTCATCAGTCCTGTGGGCCACTGAGCGTCGGGGGCCATTGATAGTCAGGAAAATTTTGTGTATAGGGATCCCTCAGCCACTATGAAATTTTCCATCAGTGCACAGTGCCTGACAAAAAGCAACAAAGAGTCCTGTGGCACCTTATAGACTAACAGATGTATTGGAGCATAAGCTTTTGTGGGTGAATACCCACTTCGTCAGATGCAACCCAAAGGAGTTTAGCCTTTGAGGAATCCAAACTTTTCAATCTTTATTCAGATTTTGAGGCCTTTTGAGATTGTCATTTATTGTCTTACCTGTATAAAATTCCACCTGCTACACAGTGAAGACTCTTGCCCAGCCAAAGTTTGGGAAGGGGTAAAATGCTATTTGATGTTGTCTCTTGAATCACCCACTTTTCTCCCATTATCGTTACAAGAAAGGGTGAGTGACCATTCTGTTACAGGCACTTTACTAAGTCTTAATAAGTTCCTGCTTAGATCATTGTGGTCAATTCTAGGCACACATTTAAAAATTGTATCATATTGCTTGGAAAGGTAAGGAGAAAAAGTAATTACATTGATCTCAGTGCTGAAAATATGAGTGAGCTATGAATGACAGGCTGAGAAATCCTAATCAATATAAAAAAGAGCTTTAAAGATCATTTAATTGAAGTAGAGTAAGTAGAATCTTACACGGTTTAAATAATGTCAACAGAAAAGTTACTGTTTTCAGCTCAGTACACATGATAAGACTTTGAGAGTCATAAGCACCTAATACCATCTCAGGAATTTAGTAGTGGGTAAAGATTAAAGCTTACTGTCTCAACAGGGTGCTGAGCTCTTGATTTATGTTTTTTATAACATCAAGTCTGGATTATTGTAATACCCTGTTTGTAGGCCTCTTTGATACAGTGGTTTTCTGGGCAAAAGGCTTCAAAATGCACAGATTATAGGAACTAGAATTCTCAGTGGAACTGAACTGTAACAACATCCTGCTAGTGCTGATTGGCTTATGTCAGGTATTAAACTGATTTCAAAAATATGCATGCTACTTTAATTTAGTATGAAGCCTTAAATTACCTTTTTTCCCCCCACTTTTTTTAAAAACATTTCTCATTTGCTCAGTACATGACATATTATTGTGACTCCTGATGGTACTATCAGCTTGAATCTCTATGTGACCTCAAAATACATTGATTTCAGTGGGTGTTGACAACAGTCAGTACCTCATGGGCACTAGGCTCAAGTAAATGGGATATGCTACCTGCTCTAAAAGACCTTTAGGACTCTGTCTCTCTCTATTCCAGGATCCACCTTGTTAAATTTAAATTGAAAATTTGAAACTGGTGGAGATTCTTGAGCTGGTTTTTAAATATATCTTTTACATTTGAAAAATAACTATGATTAATAGTGTGACAAAGTTCCTCCTCTATCTTGGTGGGTCCTGCGCTTATTGGCAGATTTTCTTGCCTCAGAGATTCACCATGTGGGTTGGGGAACAGCCCAGAGACCTTCCCCTCTGGAAGAACCCACAGTCCAGGTCAATTGGGAGGTTTGGGGGGAACCCAGGCCCGCCCTCTACTCCGGGTTCCAGCCCAGGGCCCTGTGGACTGCAGCTGTCTATAGTGCCTCCTGTAACAGCTGTATGACAGCTACATCTCCCTGAGCTACTTCCCCCTGGCCTCCTCCAAACACCTTCCTTAGTCTCACCACAGGACCTTCCTCCTGGTGTCTGATAACACTTGTGCTCCTCAGTCCTCCAACAGCACACTCTCAGCTCCTTGTGCCTCTTGCTCCCAGCTCCTCACACTCACACCACAAACTGAAGTGAGCTCCTTTTTAAAACCCAGGTGCCCTGATTAGCCTGCCTTAATTGATTCTAGCAGCTTCTTAATTGACTCCAGGTCTCCTAATTAGCCTGCCTGCCTTAACTGGTTCTAGCAGGTTCCTGATTACTCTAGTGCAGACCCTGCTCTGGTCACTCAGGGAACAGAAAACTACTCATCCAATGACCAGTATATTTGCCCTCTACCAGACTCCTGTTCCCCACTGATCTGGGTCTGTCACAATAGCTATGATTAAAGAACAAGGAAATAATATTTGAAAAATATGAACATATAAATCAGCTAGTTCAGTTATGTATCCTAGAATATTAAGAGAATCAGCTAATACCATTAACAATTTCCAAAAAGTCATAGAAAACTAGGGAGTAATAAATGATTGGAGAAAAATAATATATGCTAGTAATTCTGCTTTTTTTTAAATATGGAAAGGAATAATCTTAACAATTGCCATCCAGTAAGTCTAACTTCTATGCTCAATGAATAGTATGGAACAAATATGAAGAGGAAAAAAATCACTAAACATTTAGGCTTGATTTTCAAGAGAGTTCTTCATCCAGAATGAGGGCCAGATTGCAACAAGCTTATCACATTGGGTTCTCAGCTCTTGCGAGAATCTGGCCCAAGTGTTACAATGGGTGCTGATGGCCACTAAGCACTTCTGAAAAACTGTGACTTATTTAGGCGCCTTAATTGAAGCTGAGATCTTTTGAAAACCTAGATGTGATTGGGGGTGTTAAGCCACTTGGAGGGCTTGGTCCCTCACTGGGGCAAGTGCAGATGTGCAATGAAGTAGGCACAATGCCTCCTGCTGCACCACCAAGGAAGAAGCAGCAGAATTCAGATTCTTCTGTCTGCCAGCTCTTCTAGAGCTCTTCTTCTCCTCCCACCCCCATTCAAGAGGTTAGTGCCAATAGCAGAATGAGACCTGTGGCCTATTTGAACTCTGTAAGTGGGACCCAACTGAAATAAGTAGTTTTGCCATTGACCTCAAATGAGACCAGGATTAGACTCTGAATTCAAGGACTGTCTCTGGGATTGGTCCCTGTGAAAAGAATGCCAAAGATCCTTAGGTCCTCAGCCTCCCTTATATACTTGTGTAGATTTCTCCAAACACAAACGGGCACCTCTGGAAGTTAATGGCATAATCAGCAGCAATAAGCAGCATGGTTTTATAAAGCATAAATCTTACTTGGCACATTTGTTCTCTTTTTCTTTCTTGATAGAATTATATTGTGTGTGGAAGGACACAGAGTGTGAGTTTTATGTTTAGCGTTTAGTAAAGCACTGGATGCTGTGTTTCATGAAACCTTGTTTTAAAACAATTCTTATTGGCTTGGTCAGGAACATTGGCTAAATGTTTTTAAAAGGGTAATGGTAAAAATCAATGTATTGAATTTGGGGGTAGCACACAGACTGTTGTGATAGATAGGGCAATTTCCTGCAATAGCCTTGAAAGACCTTATTGTATTAAGTTTACATATTATTCTGAGCCAGGATTGTATGTAATCTCTTTAAGGGGGAGATATGACAGATATTGCGACCCCCTGGAGTATCTTTGGGGTCCACTGTTTTAAGTGTATGATTTATGTATTATTGTGCTCCACTCCTTGGGAAGGGCTACCATAGCTCCTCCAGGAACTAAAAAGAGTGGTGATGAGTAAGGCAAAATCATCCAGTTTGTAACTCCCTCCGAAAGTTACGACCTCCTTTGGAGGTTCACATATACTTGTTCAAACTAGATTATCCAGAAACCAACAAACAAAGAGAGGACTTTTGGATAAATAGCCCCTAAATTTAAACTGACTCAAAACCTTCTTTCTGATCCAGCAAACAGACAGGATCTTCTGTCCAAGAGGTGGGAAGGAGGGGTAATCCTTGTAGAAGGATTGGAAGGACTGAACCTAGTAAGGCCCCATAATACTAATGGCTGACCTCTGGTCAGCTTTTAGCAGGCATAGAGGAACTTTTATTGTTTTAATGTGTTATCTGTATTGCTTATATCTTAAGAATAAATATGCTTGCTTAGAAGGAGCTGTGTGATAACTTATAACTATGAGCAATACACTGCTCATAGCCATCTGACAGAAAGCAAAGTGCAGGCACTGGCCTATTAAGGCAATTAGGGTTGCTGGGTATATTGCAGTGTAAACCAGGGACCTGCGCAGCCTTAAAACTCCAGTCAGGAGGGACTGGTATCTGCCCAAGAGAGGTGATGCCTGGAAGCCTAAAGTGGGCACCCTTGGTGGACTGCAGAAGGGAAATACAAGTGCAGTTATCCTGAAACTGTGAAAGTTGTTACTTCTGGTCTTACTTCATATCTTCACTAGTAATGGAGGAGGCAGTAAACAGTAAGTTAGAGTCGGCTGCGATTTTTTCCCATGTACAATTTTCCCACTGGAAAATATAGTTTCAATTAAATTGATACGACCCACTGGAAAATGTTGATTTCAACTACATTTTACCATTTTCACTTTTTCATTTCAACATGTAAGTTTGAAAACATTTTTCATTTTGATATTTCCAACTGAAATCTTTTCAGAAATTTTTGTTCCACAACATGTTTGGATATTTTGACTTTCTGTTCCAATTCAGAACAGAGACTAATTTTAAAATGTTGAAATTTCCTGCAGGACAAATCTTTCATTTCCCTATTAGCTCTACTGCACACCAATCAAATATATACACCAATTAAATATACAGATAGTACTAATTTGGAAGGGACTGAAATTCCCATTCTGGACAGAAATTGATTTTAAGAAGTATAGATATTAGATATGTGGGCAGAAACTAACAAAATGAGATTCATTTTGGAAACAATGTATATTAATTAGTTGTTTGGATCACTCCCATGAGTAAATACTAATAAGCATACAGATAGGTTGTACAATCAGGTACTGAGATACCAAGGTGATAAATACCTTTGATATACTGTTAGGTAGGGAGGTAAGATTAGATAAATAAATAAAGTGCAAAGTATGTAAGAAAAGACATGGATATAATGTTTTGGGGGAACATAATGTCAACAATCCATAAATGTTTGAAGGCTGGAAATAGCAATGATGCTGATGAATTATTCAGTCTGGTGTATGTGGTATAATTAAGAATTCTGTTTTGAAACAGGAGGAAAAAAGGTATGAGGGAAGCATCTTTGAGCATGGGACGTTTTAGGATGGAATAGTGTCATCAGAGAAGTGATGAAGTCACCAACTTTTGGGAATGGACAAAACACTAAAAAATCTAGTTTCAGGAACAATCTTCCATCATCATGGAAATTAACTGGATGACCAAATATATCATAACATCTCTAATGTCTACAATTCTATTGTATCTCTACATTTTCCCAATAAAGCTGTGAAGTCCTCGAATGCTATTTGACAATTACTTGGTCCATGTATTGAAATATTCAGTAGTTGCTTGATGTATGTACTGCAGCTGATGTGTATGTAAAACACTCTAGTATACACCTAATCCAAGGGCTTGCTAGAATATATAATTAAATGTAAAGGAAGTAAAACATGTTTTAAAATCCTTCAGAAACACTGAATTCAGAAAATGAAATGTTTATAGCTACCAACAAAACACCAGTTATGAAAGCCTTTTCCTTAGTATGGAATTTTCTAACTACAATACTAGAAATGCCCTCGAGGCAAGGACATTTTTAGCTGTAGTGATCATCATCTACTTTTCTCTTGCCCTGAGAGAAATACTTCATAATGGTTCTTTATGTTCTGTGTTGAGAATGTATGATACTAGTTAAATGTGATTCTGCTTTTGTGGAGAAAGTTAAGGCATCACATTCCTGATTTTTCATTGCTAATAGTTAAAATGTAGGCATATTTCCAAGAGCTTATGTACTACAAAGCCCATTAAACCTAAATTATGTGGCAAGGCCCATGTGTGTTTGTGTAGTCTAGGTGTAATGAATTCTGTGGAAAACTGGGAATTATGCAGTAATATTAATGGATTACAGAATCCTTTGATGACCTTTAAATTTACTGAAATAAATTCTAAAAACACACCACAGTGTAAAAATATATAACTGGAACATATTATTTACCTGTTCTGTAATGCAGGATTATCACTCCCCTAGGGCTTAGTAGCTCTGCAGAAGGAAAACCTTAGGTCTTTCAAGGCCTTGTTCAACCTATTACAAGTTTCATTATGAAACCAAAACATAACTGTGAAACTGTGTATTGAACAAGTCAGTTCTACCCAGAGAAAGCAAAACCTTTTGCTTTATGTTTCAATAAAAGCTTTGTGGACTGAGAAAAAATTTCATATTAAAGTTGGTTTAATTGTTGTGTTTGCACCTGAAATAAACTGACTATCTCATGGTTTCAGATTTTATTGCCTAAGATTCAAAGCTCTAGTCTGAACTTTTAGTCCTCTGCTTTAATTGATATAAATACTCCCTCCCAAGGAGAAATTTTATATTTACCAGTATCAGATTATTAGTACTTCACATTAATGACTCAAAGCCAGTCTTTTCAGTACATCCAATTTATATCCAGAAAATGGCAATTCATACTGGAAAATGACTTCCAGAATCAAGTCATGATTTACCAATACAAGCCTATGATGTACACACACCTTAAAGATACCATCTCACTCTTTTGCCCAACAAAAGATGCATTATAGATAAACCAAATCCAAATTAAACAGATTTACCTGTAGTGTGTATGTATCTGCAATAGATAATGAGAGTCCACTGGGAGAATACTCACTACATGTGTCTACCCTGGGGGCAGTGGAAAAATATCTGCTTCATCCATCCATGCCTGACACTTAAGAAAATGTCCTTGGGTCATTTGGGACTATATTAAATGACTAAAAGCAGATCAAAGGTTAGGCACCTTCTGCTTTTGAACTTGTTGGAGGACAAGAATCTTTATACACCCAGCCAGAAAGAAAGCCCATGGGCAAGGGACAAAGAGAGAGAAGTTATTACATACCAGTTCTGCCACCCTTTCTTATGTTATGTAGTTTGCCAACCATGTTTAGTCATGAAAGTAGTCAGTGGGACTAGTCATCTAAGTTCATGCATAAATGTTGACAAATCAGGGCCTTAGATACAAAGACAGTGTTTGGTAAAGCTTAGCAAACAATTGATTTTTTTCAATTTGGCCACTGAACCAAAAAATTCCCCCCAAATTTGTTCATTTGGAATCAAAACTGAACAAAATCAGAAACAAAATTGTTCAGATCCATTGAAATCAACCCTTTCCAAAGGAAATGTCAAGTAGAATAAATATTTTCAAAACTAAAACAGCATTTGAAAACAATGTCAAAATAGTTCATTTTAAAATGTCAAAACAAAATGTTTAGACATATTTTAAATATCTTTTTTTCCCAGTTAAAACTATTCTCTGAATTCAACCTGAATTTGCAAGTGGTTTTGGTGACTCCAAAATTTTGCCCCCCCAAATTTGCCCAGCCTTAGTACTCAGACAATCACTTAGATACTTGATAAAACAGCCCTGTCCCCATTTAAGTTAATGGCAAAACTCCCATCAACTTCAATAGGGTCAAGAATTTGCCTAAGATCTTAAAATTCACTTCTGCCATGGTGCATACAGAATAAAATGTGTTTATTTTGCTATTACCTCATTCTCCTATCTGCTAACCTTCCTCTCGCTGTTTCATCTACCTGTTGCATCTTGTCACGAACCTATACTGTAAATTCTCTGAGCAAGTGATTTGTCTTTTTTTTACATTTTTGTACAGCACCTGGCAGAAAGGGATCCTTGATTGAGTCCTCTACCCCTTAGAGAAATACAAATAAGAAGGATCAATAGATACCAATAAATACCAATTATCCCCAGCAAAGACTCTCAGCTGGTATTTTGTTTATTTTTGGGTTATATATTTTGTGCAATATTGTTCAACACTTTCCGTTGTGGTGAGCATATTTCCCTACCCATGAGTTCAGGATCCTAACAAAAGGAAGGAAGGAGATTAGCAAAATACAGACCCTGGACTTCAGAAAAGCAGACTTTAACTCCCTTAGGGAACTGATGGGCAAGATCCCCTGGGAGGCCAATATGAGGGGAAAAAGAGTCCAGGACAGCTGGCTGTATTTTAAAGATAGAATAGAATATATGGCAGGGGACCAGCTTGGCTTAACATTGAAATCTTCAGTGAGCTTAAACTCAAAAAGGAAGCTTACAAGAAGTGGCAATTTGGACAGATGACTAGGGAGGAGTATACAAATATTGCTAGAGCATGCAGGAGTGTAATCAGGAAGGCCAAGGTACGATTGGAGTTGTAGCTAGCAAAGGATGTGAAGGGTAGCAAGAAGGGTTTCTACAGGTATGTTAGCAAAAAGAAGGTGGTCAGGGAAAGCGTGAGACCCTTATTGAATGGGGGAGGCAACCTAGTAACAGATGTTGTGGAAAAAGCTGAAGTACTCAATGGTTTTTTTGCCTTGGTCTTCACAGCTCCCATACTGCTGCACTGGGCAACACGGTATGGGGACAAGTATCAGAGGGGTATCCGTGTTAGTCTGAATCTGTAAAAAGCAACAGAGGGTCCTGTGGCACCTTTAAGACTAACAGAAGTATTGGGAGCATAAGCTTTCGTGGGTAAGAACCTCACTTCTTCAGATGCAAGTCCTCACCCGAAGAAGTGAGGTTCTTACCCATGAAAGCTTATGCTCCCAATACTTCTGTTAGTCTTAAAGGTGCCACAGGACCCTCTGTTGCTTTTTACAGATTC
>NC_048302.1:44617523-44637171 GCF_013100865.1 Trachemys scripta elegans | reverse complement strand
TGAGCAAACAGTATTATTAATTTCTGTTTAAATCACCAAAGAAAATGAATACTGTGAAGTTGTATACTCATTTTAGGAACTCAGCAACAAAAGATATGTGCTAAATGAAAAATTAAAGTCCAGATTGGACTTTAGCAATATATGTAAATTGGATTCAGAGTAACAGCCGTGTTAGTCTGTATCCGCAAAAAGAAGAACAGGAGTACTTGTGGCACCTTAGAGACTAACAAATTTATTAGAGCATAAGCTTTCGTGGACAGCCCAGTGGGCTGTAGTCCACGAAAGCTTATGCTCTAATAAATTTGTTAGTCTCTAAGGTGCCACAAGTACTCCTGTTCTTCTTTTTGCGGATACAGACTAACACGGCTGTTACTCTGAATCCAATTTACATATATTGCTAAAGTCCAATCTGGACTTTAATTTTTCATTTAGCACATATCTTTTGTTGCTGAGTTCCTAAAATGAGTATACAACTTCACAGTATTCATTTTCTTTGGTGATTTAAACAGAAATTAATAATACTGTTTGCTCAGATTTTTTTTTTTTTTTTTTTTTTTTTGCCAACTCCATTATTTGTTTCCCCCTTGCTCCAGGACTGTGTATACTTTGAAATTGTTTTTCACATAAATGTATGTTGGATCTGGTGCTTTCAATGAACTCAATTTTTTATTATTTCCTTGCTCTGTTTTGGATAAGTCTGTGAATTACTACACACTTTAAAAGTATATATATACTACCTATCTAATATTTATGTAGTGTCTTTCATCCAAGGATCTCAAAGAACTAAACAACTTTAATTAACTTAAAAATTAATTGATAAAACAATAGACTCCCTAAGAAGTTGGTAACTATTAGTATACTCTCTTTACATATGAGTAAACTGAGGCACAGAGAAGTTAAGTGTCCTGTTCAAAGTCAGGCAGCAAAGTAGGGGCAGGGTGGGGAACATAATCCAGGAGTGGAGTCATGTCTCCAAATTTTCTCTAAACATTTCTAATTTTGTTTTTTTGGGGGAATGTAATGATTTTATTCACAGCACTATTCTAAGGTGATTTTTTATTTATTTATTTCACTGACAGCGGGATTATTAACTCAGTGTATGTCTCCCTGACTTTGAAGTTTGTGCTGTGTATCTCTGCATCATTTCAGCTGTCAACACTTTTGAAAGTTGAAATGCAAACTTGATATGTTACAAGGGAGGAAAGCCAGGAGGACAGTTACTTCATAAGGATTTTTGTGAGTAATTTGTTTGTTCTTGTGTGGGATGGCTGGTGGCTTAGTTTCAACTGGAATGAAAAGGCCCAAGAGGGAGCTGAATTTGAGTCCCTCACATCCCGTGTTCTCCAGGCCAGCACAACCTGAGAGTGCTGAGTGAATACTTTGCTCCTGTGCACAACGAATACTGCACATCTCTCTTTAGTGAGCACCTGAGACCTTTTTTGACACCATCTAATGTCTTGTATGTTTACATGGTTATATCTGATAATGAGCAAGTCTGCACCTAAGACTTTAATGCAGTCTGAGAAACTACAGGCAATGACCAAATTTACTGATGATATGCAGATGGCTTCTAAAAAGAACTTCACCATAAGTAACACCCAGTATTTCTCCCAAGATCAAACTGGCTATACAGTGAAACAGAACTTCTGGGTTATTTCTAATAGAGCCATATGGTGATTCCCAACTTCTGACAAAGGCAAGGTGAAGCTTTGAGGCCAATCACACTCCTATTATACTATTCAACTGTATTTTTGTCTTTGACTTCAAGGGGAGCATAATAAGATCCTTGATGAACTTCAGAGGGAGCCATATACCAATGTACATGTAAAAAAAACCCAAACAAACAAACAAACAAAGGTTACCATATTGTGCAGCTTTGTAGGTTTGGGAAGAATTAAAGGAGAAAAACTAGGGAATCCTGGATGGCCCCATAAAAATAAAGCCTATCATTGTACTTCTTCATCAAGCAAACATAAGGTATAGCCAAATACACCTCTACCCTGATATAACGCTGTCCTCGGGAGCCAAAAAAATCTTACTGCATTATAGGTGAAACTGTGTTATATTGAACTTACTTTGATCCGCTGGATTGTCCAGCCCCCCCACCCCACCCCACCCCCCCAGAGCACTGCTTTACCGTGTTATATCTGAATTCGTGTTATATCGGGTCGCGTTATATTGGGGTAGAGGTGTAGTATTTCTTTATAGATAGCAAAGAAAGCTTAAAAAAAAAGATGAATATATTCAAACTAAACTGCACAGTAAGTGGAAAAAAACCCAAGCCAGAAAAGCATCACATAAAGTAATGCAATATTGTTAGTGTGTACAAGGTAAGATAATTTGATAAGTTTGAATCTGCAGCCAATAAAATGCCTCCCCACACCGACATGGAATCTGTTGCTACTCTTGGGAATTGCTGGCTAAAGAAAGACTACTAACAGATATTTTGAAAATCAAAACATATCAAATACATGAAATACAGAAATTATAACAATACATTTTACACAGTTCTTCAAAAGAACATTGGTACCTTGCATATTGCTGGGAAAAAGAGCAAGTCGAAAGAAATTGCTGGAAAATGTGACATTAATGCATGTGCGGCAAATAAAACTCTTAAAGTGGCACTATTTATTAATGTTTTGCTGATTTGTTTTAATTACAATTTTCAATAAACTGGGCTGACACCTATATGTCACATCAGTTTATACAGATTCATGTTTTTGAGAAAAATAAATTCACGCATATGCTAGTGTATCTTTCAGGTGCCAGATATCTACCCCATTCAAAAATCTCCATTAGGTGCTAGTGTAGTTCATCAGGATTTTACAATCAAAAACTTTATTGAACATCAAAGTAGTAAAATACTGTAGTGCTAAAGGGAATGGTCAAGAAATACTCCTGTAGAATATTTTGATACAGAGCTCTGGTTTACATTAGGGCCCATTTTATAGCAAGCTCAACTAATATGCTGAGGGATATCTGGTTACACAGAATAGCCCAAAAGTAGAATGTGCTATGGACATTTTTGTCTTTCATCTTCTTTTCAAAGAGCTTACCTGAAGCCCAAACTCATCATCAAAATTATTGGCACTGATGCTACTCAAGTAACTGATAACAAAAACCCCTAATGTCAAAAGTCATTTAATTTTTCTATCAAGAAAAATGAGTTCATCTCTAAACATATTAAAATATTATTCACTTTGACAACAGAACTAGTTCTAACACATGAACTATTTCCATATTAGAGAAGAGAGGCAATCAGTATTTTTCATCTTCTAAGAATCTCTATAATACAAAAAATCCATCATGTCTAATGGAACTGGTAAGTACCTAGAAGGCAAATGTCTTTTTTTTTTTTTTTTAGTTCTAGTGTGAAATCTGGTTTGAAATGAGCAGTAGCAGTTAACTCACATCTCTAATACCCAGAAAAGTTTGACCAATAATGAATAAGTATTGTTCACATTTTTTTTAATGTCATGAAATTTTCATTACTGTTCTATGGCACATTGTTATACTATTAATGAGTGATTTCTAAAACAATGTATAATCTGTGGGCTGTTCTTAATATTTAAAATGATCACAAATTGCAATATTTCTAAAGGTTTCTATTTAAAATAGATTGGCAGTTTTTTTTAAAGGAGGTATCAGTTGTCATTATTCCATTGTAGTTAAATACACTGTAGCTTTGTTCATTTTAATACTGTTCACCAAAAAATGCAGTTATTATACCCTCTCCTATAAACGACAACATCTGTGATGGATGAATAGATTACATTATATGGTAACATTTTAAGTGTGCATAGTATCAGATAACAAATTAAGCCATGTTACTGTTGAGAATACAAACAATTCCAGGCATTTCATTATGGAAATCTTAGTTCTGAATGGGTACTAATCATCATGAATGAATTTTAAAAACATATGCAGCTATTTTTTAAAAATAAAATGCAAAACATGTAAATTGATGTGTTCAATAAATTTTAAAATTATTTACACGTTTTCAAATCAAGCAAATGCAATCAGTCAGGAATTACAGAGTACTGTAATTCTTTCGGGTGTGGCAAGTTGTGTAGGCCACCCCTTAATTCTCAATATCAGTTGTTATTGCAGTATTGCAGTATTAGCAGGTCAGTGACAATCACAGAAATCATTATAGTTATGTAATTGATATGGCAAAACTAATCCTTCCCAAGCAGCTGGACTGTTCACTGAGGATTTCTTTGAGTCTGGGAAAAACAAACAAGGTATTGACTGAGCCCTGGTTTACACTATGAGTTTAGGTTGAATTTAGCAGCGTTAGATCAATTTAACACTGCACCCGTCCACACGACAAAGCCATTTTTGTCGACTTAAAGGGCTCTTAAAATTGATTTCTGTACTCCTCCCCGACGAGGGGATTAGGGCTGAAATTGACCTTGCTGGGTCGAATTTGGGGTAGTGTGGACTCAATTCGATGGTATTGCCTCCGGGAGCTATCTCAGGGTGCTTCATTGTGATCGCTCTGGACAGCACTCTCAACTCAGATGCATTGGCCAGGTAGACAGGAAAAGCCCTGCAAACTTTTGAATTTCATTTCCTGTTTGGTCAGCGTGGCAAGCTGATCAGCACAGGTGACTATGCAGAGCTCATCAGCAAAGGTGACCAGCCAGAATCGCAAAAGAGCTCCAGCATGGACTGAATGGGAGGTATTGGATCTGATCACTGTATGGGGAGAGGAATCTGTGCTATCAGAACTCCGTTCCAAAAGACAAAATGCCCAAATATTTGAAAAAATCTCCAAGGGCATGAAGGACAGAGACTATAACAGGGACCTGCAGCAGTGTCGCATGAAACTTAAGGAGCTCAGGCAAGCCTACTAAAGAACCAGAGAGGCAAACGGCCGCTCCGGGTCAGAGCCTCAGACATGCTGCTTCTATGATGAGCTGCATGCCATTCTTGGGGGTGCCCCTCCAACTACCCCACCCCTGTGCATGGACTCCATCAATGGACTCTCATGCAACAGGGATGCGGATTTTGGGGACGAGGAAGATGAGGAGGAGGAGCAAGCAAGCGGAGAAACTGTTTTCCCCGACAGGAAGACTTGGGATGCATTCGCGGCCAGTATAGCTATTGGAAAAATCTGTTAACGTGTATGGGGATGGAGCGGAAATCCTCCAGGGACGTCTCAATGAAGCTCTCCTGTACTCCCAAAGCCTTTGCAAAAGGTTTCTGGGAAGGGCAGCCTTCTTCTGTCCTCCATGGAAGGACACTTTACCATGCCAGGCCAGTAGCACGTAGTCTGGAATCATTACATAACAAAGCATGGCAGCGTATGGTCCCGGTGGTTGCTGGCATTCAAGCAACATCCGTTTTTTAATGCTCTGTGTTATCATCAGAAGAGTGATATCATTCATGGTCACCTGGTTGAAATAGGGGAATTTTATTAAGGGGACATTCAGAGGTTGCCGTTCCTGATAGGCTGTTTGCCTGTGGTGGAACAGAAATCATCCCTGCTGTTAGCCACGTGGTGGGGGGATCATCCCAGATAATTGGGTTTGTCGGGCGGGGGGTTTAGTTGGGTTTGTGCTGCATGTTAACCCAAAAACTGCAGCACCTCCTTTTAAATGGTCAACCCATTTTAAATAGCCAACCCAAAGGGTGGTTGGTATGGGAAATGAGGGCATTGCTGTTTGAAACCATTCCCACATGTTATGAAGGTTAAAGAAGCCAAAAGACTGTGGCTTACCATGTCTGCCTGCAAGCAGAATTATGTTGCCCACACACCATCTCTCACACCAAACCGGCAGACCCTCAATATAAGAGGCAAAATGCGACCTTGTAAAGAAAGCACATGTGCTATGTAATTTTAACAGCTTGGTTCACCGTGAAAGAGTTTACCCATTGTTCTCTAAAATGTGTCTTTTTAAATACTACTCTCCCTTTTTTTCCTCCCACAGCTGCAAATGTTTCAACGCTCCCCGTATCATCTCTGTCCCAGAGGCTAGCGAAGATTAGAAGGCGAAAAAAAACGCACTCGCGATGAAATGTTCTCTGAGCTCATGCAGTCCTCCCACACTGAAAGAGTCCAGCAGAATGCGTGGAGGCAGACACTGTCAGAGTGCAGGAAAGCACAAAATGAACGTGAGGACAGGTGGTGGGATCAAGATGATAGGTGGCATCAGCGTGATGAAAGGAGGCAGGAAGCAATGCTCAGGCTACTGGAGGATCAAACTGATATTCTCTGGCATGTTGTTTAGGTGCAGGAAAGGCAGCAGGAGCACAGACTGTCACTGTAGCTCCTGTGTAACCAAACACCCTCCTCCCCAAGTTCCATATCCTCCTCACCCCGACGCCCAAGAACGCGGTGGGTGGGGGGCCACCGGGCACCCAACCACTCCACCCCAGAGGACTGCCCAAGCAACAGAAAGCTGGCATTCAATAAGTTTTCAAGTGCAGTGTGGCCTTGTCCTTCCCTCCTCCCCTCATCCACCACCCCACCCGGTGCTTCCCTCCTCCCGGACTACCTTTGCAGTTATCCCCCCATTTGTGTGACGAATTAATAAAGAATGCATGAATTTGAAGCAACAATGACTTTATTGCCTCTGCAAGTGGTGATCAAAGGGGGGGAGAGGAGGGCGGTTGGCTTACGGGGAAGTAGAGTGAACCAAGGGGGCGGGTTTTCATCAAGGAGAAACAAACACAACTGTCACACCGAAGCCTGGCCAGTCATGAAACCGATTTTCAAAGCCTCTGTGATGCGCAACGCGCCCTGCTGTGCTCTTCTAATCGCAAACAGCTGAGTCAGCAAACAGCACCAAAGAGCTTTTAAACATCCAAAGGCACATTCTACCACCATTCTCCACTTGCTCAGCCTATAGTTGAACTGCTCCTTACTACTGTCCAGGCTTCACGAGCCATGGGAGCAAGGGGTAGGCTGGGGTAGATGCGACTGCATGGTTCTGCCGGCTGTATTTTAAAGAATCCTTATTGAGGTTGCAGGAACAAACCATCCCAATGTATAGAAAGAATAGTAAATATGGTAGGCGACCAGCTTGGCTAAACAGTGAAATCCTTGCTGATCTTAAACGCAAAAAAGAAGCTTACAAGAAGTGGAAGATTGGACAAATGACCAGGGAGGAGTATAAAAATATTGCTCAGGCGTGCAGAAGTGAAATCAGGAAGGCCAAATCACACTTGGAGTTGCAGTTAGCAAGAGATGTTAAGAGTACCAAGAAGGGTTTCTTCAGGTATGTTAGCAACAAGAAGAAAATCAAGGAAAGTGTGGGCCCCTTACTGAATAAGGGAGGCAACCTAGTGACCGAGGATGTGGAAAAAGCTAATGTACTCAATGCTTTTTTTGCCTCTGTCTTCACAAACAAGGTCAGCTCCCAGATTGCTGCACTGGGCAGTACAGCATGGGGAGGAGGTGACCAACCCTCTGTGGAGAAAGAAATGGTTCGGGACTATTTAGAAAAACTGGACGTGCACAAGTCCATGGGGCCGGATGCGCTGCATCCGAGGGTGCTAAAGGAGTTGGCGGGTGAGATTGCAGAGCCATTAGCCATTATTTTTGAAAACTCATGGCGATCGGGGGAGGTCCCAGATGACTGGAAAAAGGCTAATGTAGTGCCCATCTTTAAAAAAGGGAGGAAGGAGGATCCGGGGAACTACAGGCCAGTCAGCCTCACCTCAGTCCCTGGAAAAATCATGGAGCAGGTCCTCAAGGAATCAATTATGAAACATTTAGAGGAGAGGAAAGTGATCAGGAACAGTCAGCATGGATTCACGAAGGGGAAGTCGTGCCTGGCTAACCTAATTGCCTTCTATGATGAGATAACTGGCTCTGTGGATGAGGGGAAAGCAGTGGATGTGTTATTCCTTGATGATACGGTCTCCCACAGTATTCTTGCCACCAAGTTAAAGAAGTATGGGCTGGATGAATGGACTGTAAGGTGGATAGAAAGCTGGCTAGATCGTTGGGCTCAACGGGTAGTGATCAATGGCTCCATGTCTAGTTGGCAGCCGGTTTCAAGCGGAGTGCCCCAAGGGTCGGTCCTGGGGCCGGTTTTGTTTAATATCTTTATTAATGATCTGGAGGATGGTGTGGACTGCACTCTCAGCAAGTTTGCAGATGACACTAAACTAGGAGGCGTGGTAGATACACTAGAGGGTAGGGATCGGATACAGAGGGACCTAGACAAATTAGAGGATTGGGCCGAAAAAAACCTGATGAGGTTCAACAAGGACAAGTGCAGAGTCCTGCACTTAGGACGGAAGAATCCCATGCACTGCTACAGACTAGGGACCGAATGGCTAGGTAGTAGTTCTGCAGAAAAGGACCTAGGGGTCACAGTGGACGAGAAGCTGGATATGAGTCAACAGTGTGCTCTTGTTGCCAAGAAGGCTAATGGCATTTTGGGCTGTATAAGTAGGGGCATTGCCAGCAGATCGAGGAACGTGATCATTCCCCTTTATTCGACATTGGTGAGGCCTCATCTGGAATACTGTGTCCAGTTTTGGGCCCCACACTACAAGAAGGATGTGGAAAAATTGGAAAGAGTCCAGCGGAGGGCAACAAAAATGATTAGGGGTCTGGAGCACATGACTTATGAGGAGAGGCTGAGGGAACTGGGATTGTTTAGTCTCCAGAAGAGAAGAATGAGGGGGGATTTGATAGCAGCCTTCAACTACCTGAAGGGGGGTTCCAAAGAGGATGGAGCTCGGCTGTTCTCAGTGGTGGCAGACGACAGAACAAGGAGCAATGGTCTCAAGTTGCAGTGGGGGAGGTCCAGGTTGGATATCAGGAAAAACTATTTCACTAGGAGGGTGGTGAAACACTGGAATGTGTTACTTAGGGAGGTGGTGGAGTCTCCTTCCTTGGAGGTTTTTAAGGCCCGGCTTGACAAAGCCCTGGCTGGGATGATTTAGTTGGGAATTGGTCCTGCTTTGAGCAGGGGGTTGGACTAGCTGACCTCTTGAGGTCCCTTCCAACTCTGATATTCTATGATTCTATGATTCTATGAGAGCAGCCTGAGGCAAAAGCCTCCAGCTTGTATGATATTCCAGGCAGGACTGAATCTCCATTAGACGAAACTTAAAGAAGAGAATGACCTGGAGTCACACCCATTTATGTCCAGGCACCCCCAACCGACCTCACCGAGGTGGTCAGGAGCACCCATGTCGGCCCAGGCATCCCTGACCGACCTCACTGAGGTCGGTCAGGAGCACCCATGAGACGATGGCTAACAGTCGTACTGCACCGTCTGCCGCTGGCAAGGCAAGGCAAGGCGATGCTGCTGTGTAGCAATGCAGTACCGCGTCTGCCAGCAGCACCCAGGAGACGTACGGTGACAGTGAGCTGAGCGGGCTCCATGCTTGCCGTGGTATGTCATCTGCATGGGTAACCCAGGAAAAAAGGCGAGAAACGATTGCTGTTGCTTTCACGGAGGGAGGGGGGCCTGACAACATGTACCCAGAACCACCCGTGACAATGTTTTTGCCCCATCGGGCATTGGGAGCTCAACCCAGAATTCCAATGGGCGGTGGAGACTGCGGGAACTGTGGGATAGCTACCCGCAGTGCAACGCTCCTAAAGTCGACGCTCGCCTTGGTACTGTGGACGCACTCTGCTGACTTAATGCACTTAGTGGGGACACACACAATCGACTGTATAAAATCGATTTCTAAAAAATTGACTTCTATTAAATTGACCTAATTTCATAGTGTAGACATACCCTGAGTCGATGATCCCATGTAAGTTATTTCAGACAATGCTGGAACAGCCTCCACAACACTTGCTCTTTCCTAGGTTGAGGAACAGCCAGTGGATATATTGGCTTCATTCTTCCCTTGTCCCCAAATAGCCATTGATGACATGAGCTTCCTAGTGGACCTGAACTCTATGGCATGTAGGGCACACACAAGCCCCACAAAGTTCTCTATATAGGGGCTACCTTGTATATAAAAAATTGCAGAAGAACTGCACTGATTCTGTTCCAAGGCAGCTTTCTGGACTGGCATAAAAAAGGGCAGAATTTGTTACTAATTTATTTTACAGGTATTTTAATATATTTCATGTTAATGGTTTGAGGTACAACTGACAATAATTACTGTAGTCATCACAGTTGTTAGACCAGTACCTCAATACTGTAATCTGGGTGTGTTTGGCAAATTTAAAGGGAATTAGGATTTATTAAAAGTATCAGAATGCCATGACTGAAGAACAAAAAAGTCTTTACTATTCTACAAAAATGGTAGTGCACATGAAGCAGCACTATCTTCCACACACTGGCCTGCCAACATGCCCTGTCATGACTCAGAGGAACCACTTCTAGAAGCGAGTAATTCATTCAGTCCTTACAACCAATACCCAATACTTTCATTTCAGATGTCCAACAAGAGTGTCAGTGCCAAATGCCGTGGTGGGTTTGTGATATGTTGATATGAACTAACATTTAGTTGGTGAATAGGAACTTCCATGAGATCACCAACTCATTTCACATAGGCAACTGAACTAACATCATGAACATGGCTTCTTTTTACCACTGATCAGGACTACCTTGAACTGGCTACCTAGAGGTGAGAGTTTCATTATCCCATTACAAATCCTCTGTGCTACCTAGTCCCCCTACTTAAAGATTATCTAATATAGTTTTTGAAAATGGACTTCAATGTTCACTTTTTTTGGTGTACAGAATCAAGTGTTTCATTCACTTAAAATAACCACTTTGTTTAATGTGTATCCTTTTGCAAATATGGGCACTGGGTTACAACATGTATAAATGGGAATTACAAAGTGCAGGATTAATGATCAGTTAGTTTATTCAAAGACTAGTAGCTACTTCCCTTTTTGGGTGAAAATATAAGCACACTCTGCACTGAGACTGAGCTCTTAGTTACTATGGTAATAGAGCCATGGTAGTTAATTTCCCCCCTCCCCTCAACACATTTTCTATTGAAATAGTTAGAACAAAGTATTCTCCAGTATATTTAGTTAACAGCAGATCAATTGCTTTTTTTCCTCTCCTGCCAGGCAAACTACAGGCAAAGAGGAGTCATATCGCTTAACAATATTGCTAGTGGGAGCCTGGATTAAAATAATCAATGTGGCTTTTAACAGTGGCTTTTCATGTTAAATGAAACTCTAAAATTCCAATTCTTGGATTGTCTCCTGCCACCGTACTGGATTACATTATAACTATTATTCCCTGTAGCATCTGAATATAGAACAAAGGAATAAATATATCCTATAAAGTATATCTGCTCTTCTTCTCCTCTTCATATGTGTCTAACCCTTTTTTAGTTTTCTACTAAGCATTTGTCCAATTAGACGCACAGGTTAATGCTTCTTTGTGGGGAAAAATATTTCTTTTGAATCGCTTTTAAATTAGCTGCCTTTCAATCAATTATACAGACCTCCCTCATCCCCAGAAGAACTCCCCTCCAAAAAAAAAAAAACAACCCAAGATTATTTTTCTTTTAAAAACAAAGTTCATGTTGCAAAAATCACCAAACCGCACTCATCAAATACATTCATTGGTACCATATTCCATACCATCCTCAGCAGCCTTTGCAGACAAGTAAAAGTAGGAACAGGCTCAAGACTGATGCATTTCAATGTGATCCACAACTGTGAGGAAACCTGCATTTCCAATAGTTGTGCTGTACTTGTCCTGTGGATAAAAGGAATAAACATAAGAACGGCCATACTGGGTCAGTCAAATGGTCCATCTAGCCCAGTATCCTGTCTTCTCACAGTGGCCAATGCCAGGTGCTTCAGAGCGAATGAATAGAATGTGTCAGTCCCTAGTACAGTCATAGAAATGTATGACTGGAAGGGACCTTGATAGTTCATTTAGTGCAGTCCCTTGCCCTGAGACAGGACATGATCAATCTTAAACTTTATTAAGCTCTTTAAAAGCATATTTTAAAATTTATGTTTTAAAACTGAATTAATGGGGGAAAAGATTTTATCAAAAGCAATCTCATTGGTATTCTATTAAAGTGGTGTGCAAAGATCTAGCCACATGTCAACCATTAATGTTAATAGGAATCAGGTAGATAAATCCTGCTATAAATTTATCTCAAAATATTCAACATTCCAATGAAATTACTCCCCTAATTTTAATTTCATTTCATTTCCATGAAATAGTGCACAATTTATCCTGGGAAAGTACTGGGAAAAGTCATCAGATAAAGTATCCTAAATATTTTGGAAGGCACAGGGGCTTTGCACTCTCTCCCACTAATGGAATATATTGGCCAGATTCCCAGCTGGTGTAAACCAGTGTAGCTCCACTAAAGTCAATGAAAATATTCTGATTGAGACCATCTGAAGATCTGGCCTTTATAATTCTATCAAAATCTGCAAGTTCAGCAGTTTTTTTTATTATGATTATTTTACATGATGATGGAAATCACCTCCTAATCTTGCAGTACCTGACTTTTGATGCATGTGCGAGTAAATAACCCAGAGTTTAAACAAACATTTGCTATTAATCATTCTAAGAAATAGGGGCATTGATTTATAAATGTATTAATGAGTCCGACTTGCAATAGTCATAGATGAGTAAATTAAACAGGTATTTATTCTCACTTTATTAAAGACTGCAGGAGTTATATATTCTATTCCCATGGTTTTTTTTAAATATATAATGTAGCTGTATACTATAAATCAGACAAATAATTACAAATAATGGATGACTATATAACAAATTCCTATTATCCAGAAGGCCAAGTTAAAAGGAAAACTTCATAAAGAGATTTGAAAACACAGCATTAAGGATAACCTCCTTAAAATAAAGATGTTAAAATAAAAAATCCCAAAAGACACCTAATATTTCAACATATCAGCAATCCACTATCTTCATATGTTCCATGTTTTATTATGTCTTGGTCTACCAGATAGGGTTGCCAATAGTGCCTTATTACAAGGGATGTCCCTTAATTTTTTCATCTCTGTACAAGATTGGGAGTTGTTGAGTGCTGCACAAAGTAGCAAGTAATATCCCTGGTGAATACTGCTTATTTATTGTTAATAATAAGTAATAATACTAATAATAGAAGGGGCATGTTGCTAAGAAAACCGTCCCTTATTTTTGAAATACAATGTTGGCAACGCTAACACTGTGGTCTCTGTGACAGTAGGGTTACCAAATTTCAATACTGCAAAAAGAGGACATTCCACGGGGCCCCGCCCCAACTCCGCCTCTGGCCCTGGCCCAACTCCGCCCCTTCCCCAAAGTCCCCGCCCCAACCCCGCCCCCTATGGGTGACCAGATCACCCAGGTCAACTATTGGAACGGGGGGGAGGGGCAGAGCAAAACAAACAAACAAACAAACAAACAAAACGGAGGCAGAGCAAAAAAAAACAACAATCCCCCCCCCACCACCATTCCTCCTCCCTCCACAAGTGCTGGAGGGAGGCCCGGGAGATGCAGGGGGAGCATGGGACCGGGGTGAGTGAGTCCGGCCTGGCCCCGAGTGCAGGAAAGACTCGGGTGGTACCTGGAGGGAGAGTAGGGGGGCGGCCCGCGGGGCCAGACAGCGGCTGTTCATTCTCTCCACCTGGGCAGCCGGTCTCGGGAGCAGCTGCTGCTGCAGCTCCCACTGCCGCGGGGAGAGGAAGCGGCCAAGCACATGGCACTTGGCAGCTGCAGCTCTGGCGCCCGGGCCTGAAACCTCCAAGCCCGGGCCTGCTGTGGGGACAGGACCCAGCAGCGCGCACGCTGCGCCCAGCCCCTGGCCAGTCGCGTCTGGGCTGGCTGCCCAGCTTGTCCAATGCCGCGGGCAGCCCCGTGTGTTCCCCTGCGGGAACCGAGCGGGATGTGGGGGCTGGGGCCTGCTGCCCCCACTCCGGGGCCACCTGCAGGATTGCACCAGCTGGGTCCCTGCAGCAGGCTCGGGCTCAGGGGGTTCACGCCCCGGGCGCAAGAGCCACAGCCGCCGAGCGCCACATGCTTGGCCGCTTCCCCCCACGGCAGTGGGAGCTGCAGCAGCGACTGCTCCCGAGTCCGGCTGCCCAGGTGGGGAGAACAAACAGCCGCCGCCTGGCCCCAGAAAGTTGGAGCCCAGGGAGGAGGTGGTCCCCTTACAATGCCTCCCTATTTTCCCGGACATGTCCTGCGTTTTGGAAATTCTTCCCGGGTGGGGATTTGAGGACCAAAAAGCCGGACATGTCCGGGAAAATCCGGACGTATGGTAACCCTATGTCACAGGGATCTTGGAGTGATACAGCAAGTTTCTCATTCAGACAGGGGTTTGAGGCCTGCTGTTTTGGAAGGACTTTTTTCCTCTCCACTTCTATACATGCCATTAGATATAAAGGCCAAGATTTTCACAAGTAATTAGTGCTTTTGGGTGCCTCCCAAAGGGTGCCACTTTGTAAGGAGTCACAAGTTGCCCCTCCTCCGCCTACCCCCAATTTGAGGCATCCCAAATCACTAGTTCAGAAGGGGAAGCTTTATATGAGTACATGAACCCTGCACCCTCCCTCTGCAGATGAAGAGGGGTATTAATTGTAATACTTTAAATGCCTTCTCTAGATATTACCCAGAGATGATGTACAGATAATTATTTTTAATTTCTGCTTTGTAATTCATATTTGATAAAACTAATGTTTTGGGTCTACTATACTTAGGCCTGATCTCAGAATGCTTATTCATCTGGAGTTTGATCCTGCAAACTGCTCAGCACTCTAGCTTTGATCCACATCACAGGCTTAACTTTAAATATGTGAGAAATCTCACTGACTTCAATGGCACTACAGATATATTTAAAGTTAAGAACACGCTTAAGTGCTTTGCTGGATCGGGACCAAAAGGACTCAGCAACTTGCAGGACTGACTCCATAAGTATTCCCTGCTGCGGTCAATAAAAATGTAAATGAATAAGTGTTGCTGCATCAGGACTTTTGATCGTACAAGAATATATTAATTATTTTATTTAACTGCATTTTGAACTTTTCTATTTTTATTTTTGTCGTTAGAAATACGACAATGAATTTTGAATGGATTCAAAATACTTATTACATAAAGTTGAAATCTGAACTAAAGTCTGCCAAAGTTTCAGACTGTGAACTTGTTAAACAAAAAGATAAATATACTAAAATTATGAGACAAGCTGTTATCTTTTGCAACAATATTTGGAATGCTCTGCTGGTTTGCATTAATATCTTATGATGTTATTAAAAAAACCTTGCAGTGAGCTGGTTGGCAGAGATTCAGGCTCTAACCAACCAATCCTCCCAGGCTTGCTTGGGAAAGCTGGGGAACTCTCTACTTTTCGCCATAGGCTGAAGATAAAAATTAAGGGTGAAAGCTGCCAATGTTCATATATTTGACTCTGCTGTTTTACTTAAGTGCAAGACCAGCCATAGGGAAAGAAAGACTAATAGCCTAGCCCTAGAACAAAATCAACACAATTAAGTATTTTTCTCTAGTTTTTCCATTTGATTGTAATTTAAACTTTCTTAATAGCCACTGTTTTAGCTTTTAACATCTGTGAATAACTTTTAATAAAAAAGAGCATAATGTGCAATTTTTGGGGTGGTAGGAGGACGGTCTTCAGGCACTAACTGTTTTTATGTTTGTTTGTTTTTTTAATTTGTACTCTTTGACAAGCTGAAAAGTACATTATAATAATAAAAAAGGGGAAAATTAACAAACACCAACATAAAAGAAAAAAACAAATCAATCACACACATTTTCCAAAGCAGACGCTATTATTGTGCCAGTATTTTTGACCATTTGCATTTCTTTTCACATCTAAGTTTTTGCATACGCAAAAACTTGTGTGAGCATAGAGACCATATGTGTATGCAAATTAGTTACATGGCTTATTCTACTTGATATTTGTGCCAAATGCAAATTTTCACACACACACACACATCTAGATTTTTGTTCATGTAAACACTTGAGACATGAAAAAAAACATGGATTTCTGGTATATGTTGAAAATGGGCCAAGTCTTATAGATTAATCTGAGGCCCTTTTGAAAATTTGGTACACAATATTTATACTTGCATTACATTACTGAGTGTATCCACAACACTTATTTCAGGACAAAGGGGTGAAATGGAAGACACAGACACTTATCTCTTTTTTTTTGCACTCATGGACTGATAGCCAATGGAATTCACTCATCATAAAATCCATGTATAGTAGTTAACTCTGTAATTTTAAGAAGAGGTTGCTCTGCTATTCCATAGTATTCCTGACTTAGCTAAGGCACCACCCTAGAAAGAAATATAATCATATGGACCCTTATGCCCAATGGGGTACCACTGAAGTCAACAAGATTCAACTCAAATAGACCCCTTTGCAGTATCTGAGCCAAAATAAGATTTTCTGAGATTTGGGTGGAGTCGGGCTAACTTGGGAAATTCAGTTCATGGTGATTGGCTCTTTTGTCCCGGCTTCCACTAAAGCAGTGGCAACAACATGACTGTTTAGTTGAATAGGTCCATGAACTGATCTGACTTCCCATCTAATTTCTAATTCCAGGTGCAGATCATTGCAGAAATCAAGATAGAATGTTGTTGAACAGTTTTGCACATTTAGCCATATACCGGTATATATTATTGGGCTTTTCACATTCCTCGAAACCATCAAGAATTACCCACAGTCAGGACAGGCTATGAGACTTGAAAGATGAGTGACCTGATCCAGTATGGCAATCCTATATTCTCAGCCTTAATCATTCAGAGCTTTTATATAGCTGATATTCATTTGAATTATTGCTATTTATTAAGAGCTAATACCATACTCAAGCTTTTATAAGACATAAGGACTACATGGTCCCTGCCCAGAGAATCCTTCTACCTAAACAGAATGACAACAAAAAACTTTGGGAACATCTGAGGAAAGTTCTCTTTGAGTGGTTTTCCATTTGTTTTCATATAATGAGTGGGCCAGAGCATTTTCAGTGAATGGGTATAAAAAGGCTAATGGCCTAGTGCACTGAGATAAAGGAGGAATTCCAGGCATAGGAGCAGCATGGGAAAAGGCAGGAAGAGAATGAAAGGACACAAAGGGAGAGGTGAGATGACAAAGTAAAGGAGGCAAGTCATTATAAATGTCACAGATATAGACAAGTACCCTGTCCCATAGCATACATTATTACTAAACATTGCTATGAAGGAAAACAGGATTATGTAGTAGGGTCCAACTGATATTTTACTATCTTTGGTTTTTCTTCAATTCTGTAATTAAAAGTTAGTATTGTAAGAGAGAATTTACACTAGAATTTGATACAACTGCTCTTACTGCTGCATCTTGCTGCTCTTTCTGTTGAATCAGGGTGAAGAAGCTTTACTTGTCTTTTTGCAGAGAATCATTATATGTAGATAAAACCTGATCTATTATTTGGCTGCACTTATTTTATGTTGTACTGATTCAGACTATACCACTAATTGATCTTATGCAATAAATAGAAAATTTCACTTAGTTGTACTATACTATGTCCTATTGGATACTTTTCTAAGCCCTTTTAAAAATTGTTTGTTCCACTAAAACAAAACTCCCTTTTCTTCTATGAATTATCTCATGCATCACTTATAAAAGACCTTGCTAACACTGGAAATCAGCTCTGATGAAGCAGGTTATAGCTGATTTCTCGAGCCAAACAATTTAAATTCTAAACATTTTCCATCAGACATAAAGGTCAAATATGTATGAGAGTCTCTAGGCACTTAGATGCATTATCTCCTTCTCTGAAGGGACAGAGTAGAACTATTAGAGAGAGATGGCAGATGAGAAGTAGAAATTAGATGCAGGCACTTCTGACTAGCAATTGATAAGACTGTGGGATGATGTCCTCCTGAGTTCAAGTCCTAAAAGATCTGCTATTTAGTGGGGTGTGATTGAAGTAAGCCTCTTGTTTAAACATCCTTCTTTCCTTAAAATGCCAATTACCTGAACTGCTTGGGTGATACCAAATATTTTGGGATAATTGGGAGCTTGGGTAATAGTGAGTCAGTAGTCAGAGAGTCAATACAATAGGGAGTAATAATGCTGACAGTTCATTAGAAAGAGTGGTTTAGGTACTAGAGGGTTGGATAATTGGGATTCAACTGTATTTTCATTTTTCAAAATAACCAAAATGCTATGTTAGTTTGAAATAATGAAGAACCAATGAAGGGTACACAGCTCATTTGGTTTATTTAAGTCTTTTTCCTCAGCTTTGTTTCCCCAATCTGTTTTGCTCCTGCTATTGGTTTGTACTGATCTCATTCCTAAATGAACCTTTTTGGAAGGCTAAATATATTTCTAAATGGAAAACAAATCAAGCAGGCAGGCAGAGCAGTGTCTGTGTGATTGCTGAGCTGTAGCATGATTTCTACCTAGGGGAGAGGAAAGAACTCAGACAGGCTAGAGTTCTTAGCACTGCTGTCAGACTGGGAAAAGTATGGGCACTAATCCAGTCCCAATTTTAGCTAGGCCCTGGCAGAGACTGGCAAATGCATACAAGCAGGAGTGTTATCACTACCAGAGGAAAATGGCAAAAGCTCACAGTTAGCTGTTGGTGAGATAACTACACCATTTTCTTCAGCAATGATACAGGATCCTGATTCCAGTTTCAATTCCTGTCTGATTCAGCCATTTGGTGACATGATGAGAATCATGATTGTTGTGAGGAAGGACTGAAAAAAACAGCAATGAAGAAGGAGAATTGTGATGGGGAAAATGGCAAAAGGGAGAGTTTAAATAGTGGATGAAACTATCTACCTTTTGTTTCAGGGTCCTGTAAATGTTAGTTTTGGCGCAAATATAGAGGTGGAGATGGGGGCCTCTAAATATAGACATGGGCCCAAACAAAAGCACAGGATTGACCCCTTTGCACTCCTGAACTTTAGGAATATTCAGACCTGGATCTTGTCTGGGATCCCTTTCTATAAGTGGCTTCATTAGTACACTGAATTTGAATACCCCCAAGATTTTAGACTGGCATCCAATTCCAGCTCCCAGTTTTGCAAATTGGGCCCATCACTAATAAATACAAATCACCTTCTCCAAGGCCTCAATCTCTTATAGATTCTCTGTGAAAAGATCAGGAGAGTTTTAAACTAGTTGACCAGATCATTGTGATTCTGTGGAGGGGAATGATATTTTAAAATATCCTTTCATCTGTTTTTCAGTTGAATCATGAATACAGTTATACATATCTATTCTTGTAGCAACAATTGTGTCCCTGCTGCCCCAAAGCCTCAAATACAAACTAGAAAATTTCTTTTACCAAAAAAACATTACACCAGTTGTTTTAAAACTTGACACTTTTGCCTTAGATAAATAGATATGGTTGCTTCAGTAATTAAAATCTTTCTGATTGTTAATGTAGGGGACACATAGACAGAAGCCACTGAGAAGTCTATAGGGGTGACCTCTGTACCTTTACTAAAAATATCCTTAATAATCCCTGTGGTCCAGCCACAACAGGAATTTTAATAAATATAGGAAAAATAATGAGGAGTCCTTGTGGCACCTTAGAGACTAACAAATTTATTTGGGCATAAGCTTTCATGGGCTAATAATCAATCTCATTAGCCCATGAAAGCTTATGCCCAAATAAATTTGTTAGTCTCTAAGGTGGTTAAAGGAATCCTCATGGTTTTTGCTGATACAGACTAACACAGCTACCACTCTGAAATAAATATACGGTTAAGAACGGCTTT